>NC_050527.1:25312799-25355298 GCF_002922805.2 Oryzias melastigma | reverse complement strand
TCATTTAAAATGTCAAATTGTTTTTCTGTTCTACTTTTATATACTCATTGTATGCTTTTGTTTGTTTTTACTTTATTTTATTGCTTTATTTAATGTTATTTTATATTGTTTGTTTATATAGATCTACAATGTATATCAATAGCTCTCCTACACTGAATCTTGTGGAATTTCTGTTTCCGGTTAATGATTTTCAGCCGCCATCTAGTCTGCAACCACGTCCTCTTGGAACTTGTTGGTGGCTCCTGCTCGGACGCACCAATCAGAGCGACAAAACAAATGTCTTCACATCACATGAGTCTATGTTAAATAGAACAAAGCTGTTCCAGTGGGTCAGACTTTCAGAAAATATGGACTGGAACCGACTGATTGGTAATTCAGGGTACTCTAGGGATAGGAAACTCTGTTCTACTCCATTTCATGGGAACTTTAGGGTGTTTTCATGCCTTATCTATCAGTCTACTTCAGTCTGGATGAAACAAAACATTTTTGCTGGTGCTTCTGTTTATAACTCAGCTAAAGTCTATGTTCAAAGCATTTCAAAAGCTGCATGACAGACAGGTTGATTATTCTTGTTGTAGTTGGTGTATAGGAAAGGAGCCATTAATTTATCCTGATCTTTTAAACTGGTCTTGATCATTTCTTTTCCAGATTTTCTGAAGCATAATAATACTTAAAAAAACACCTAATTGGAGGGAGCCAAGGAAGGAGTTGAATTGTGTTAGGAATGATGAGGTGAAAATGCTGGGATTCTTAGGTGAGTTACGGAGTTCTGAAACTGGCCAACCATTAAAAATGTTTTTCTCAGAACAGTCACAGCTGTTGCCTCTAACCCTCAAAACCTGCTCAATGTGAAAAAGGTTCAAAGTTATGTTTTTTTGTTTTTATTTTGAGTCATATTTTTGTGAGAATTAACCCCTAAAATATCACTGTCACATTAAAACCAAGGGAACTGTTTTTTTTAAAAATAAATTTTGACCTATTTTTTTAGTACCTTTTTAACTGCAGCAGGAGAAAAACAGGAAATAAAATTACACTTTCAAAATAAAAGTGTACCAAAACATGATAGTGAAGTAGACGTTGATCACTGAATCAAGAAATGTTGCACCGAGTTCAGATAGAAGTTAAGGTGGAGTAAAGAGATTTTTTAAAACAAAATACTAATTTTAAAGGGACAACGTGACGGTCAAAAACTTGATATTTCAGCAAAATAGAAAACATCTGTGTTTTTAAACACTTAGGAATAGGCGCCGTTATACGACCTGCTGCTACTGTGACGCCCCAAGACGTTTTCAGGGAGAATCTAGGGTTACGTTGCCAGATGCTGCAACGGTTTGTGACTGATGAAAATCACAGTACAAACTTTTGACTTCCACAGAGTTTGAGCTGAAATACAGTCTATGTTTTTATGTGTATTACGTCTTAATATCAGGTGATTTATTTTTGTCTCCAGACTGTCACAGACTAGTTTTTGGTCACAAAGCCCTCATAAATGTCTCATACTTTCTGCTCTTTTTAATTGACCAAAGCAAAGATGAGAACAGGATGAGACACCTGGGACAACCCAGTGACTTAGTTGAGAGATTTGATTTAAATAGAATAGAATAGAATAGAAAATACTTTATTAATCCCTTTGGAGGTCCTCAGGGAAATTCAAGGGTACAGGATTTACAGTAATGTAAAAGACTAGATACTTAATTTCTTTATACTTTTTATTCCTTATTTATAAATTAAAACGATGTGTGACAATATAATATTATTTACAAAAATATTTAAGCAAATCAAATGTGTCCAGTCTGAATACACCACAAGATCAAACCAGTGCAAACTTTATGGCAAAATCCTGCAGTTCCTAGTGCTGCTCACTGGGGGGCAGTATTACCTGACTAAGATGAGAAAAAATCATGAGAAGAAATCCACTTTGTTACAGTTAATTCTTAGATAACCACATATAAATAAATGTACAGACTCCCTCCATACAACTTTTTTTTTTAATCATCCTATTAGACACATACTCTCGTTAGTTCACTTCAGACCCCCCATGATCCTCACTCTCAGGATCCATTCTTTGATCCGCACCAGATCAGGTGAGATTCACACCTGCCAAACAAAGTGGACTGTTCCAGGAAACAAAAGTCATTACAAATGAGATCCGCCAGTGCAAATGTGCCCTTGATCCCCTCGATACCCCATTCCTTCATGATCCATTCTGAAAACAACCCAAATATACACTAGTTTTATTTTATTTAACAATGAAATTTGTTGTAACCAAAGTAAAAAGAAGTGGATTTTTAAACAAATACTTATTATTATATTTAAAACCAACAGAAAATGTTTTTTGTCTAGAAAAAAATAATATAACCTCAAAAGTAAGATTGATTAATACACACTTAGTTTGATTAATTTTTTTTTAAGCCACATTTAATGCTCATTGCTCATCTGAGTTGCCCCTGTGGGGCGTCTGAGTCTCCCTCATTGTTCCCCAAAATAATCATCTGCACTAAATCTGTCATTTTTTACCGCTATTGTTGGAAATGAGCACGTCCAAAGATGTTCAACTCCTTCAGAAAATCTGGAAAACTGTTGTTCAAGACCACTTTAACACAAATGACATCCATTCCACTCAGTCATCCACTGACTGCAGATGCTGCGCATTAAAGAAGTCTTATAATTTATGATCGTAATGAAATTCTGTGAAGAGAGGAAAGAAGAGGAACAGTTTTCATCAAGAAGACAAACACCGGCTCACAAGATAACGGATAAATCTGCGTCTGATCTCAGAGTCGGCTGGGAGCTGGAGGCGGAGAAGTTCTCCACAAACGTTGGCAGGTTTAAGCGGGCCTTTTTCTCTTCTCAATCAGAACCCCGACGCTTTGAGCTTCTAACTGGTGCTACGAACAGCTCCAATCTCTAGTGTGGATACAAACAGCGAGAGGATGCCAGTAACAGACTCCACTCACACTTGTTACTCATTGTTTCCAAACACAACCAACCGTGCTGTTTAATACCCATGTGTAGAACAACACACATGTCTATTAAACTCACAAATCAAGCAGCTCAGCAAAAGACAAAAGGCAAAATGTTAGCTGACATCCTTGTTAACTTACCAACTTGTTTTTGGCGTTTGATTACTTTCAGTTTGGTAACAGCTCAGTGAGAGTCTTTTTCTGAATGCCAAATGAAAAATGTGGTTTTGGAGGCAGAAGCGGCGAACACGGAGCGGAGCGTTAAAATGGAATTACCGGACACACAGAGTCTTACCCGGCTCCTGAAATCGCTCCCATTAGATTTGTAGGTGTCTGGGACATCTTTTAAATGACATATTTAAGATAGAAACCTGTCATTAGTGAGCTAAAAGCAACCACCGTATGAACCGCCATGGACATTTCAAAGTAAAAGACAAGAATAAAACACACAGAATGCATGTTGGACACCACACAGGTTTACACTCATGTGATGTGAGCAGGTAAACACAAAAAAACACAAACACACACTCACTGAGAGACACAACACGTCACATGTGCACGGTTTTCGGAGTTCCACGGGGAAGGAGCGGGTCAGATACGGAGATTTCAGGCTATTCCCATCGTTTCTCATAGAGGTGAATGAGGGAGACTTCGATGGAAATGTGGGCTGATAGGGTCAGGAAAGCTTGATGGTAAAAAAGAAATGTGAGATGTGTTTACTGGTAAAATAAAAACTAACATTAAGAAATAGGGAAAAAAAACAAGTTTTCTTCAGTTTCTAAACCAGCAAACAGGGTTCAGAGTCTCAGAGATCTGGAATGAGATCTGTGTTGCCATGATGCAGGTTCTATTTGTGTTTCCTCATTTACAGGAAACAGATTTCAGATTCTGTTTTCTAATTGTATGCCAGTAATACTGTATGTTGTTATAAATTATTAGGGCCGCCACAAACAATTATTTTATTAGTCGACTAATCGGATCATGTGCAAAGTGAATGTAAAGCGCACATCTTAACCATTATTAGCTTTAAAATAACTAACTAAACATAAAGACAGTAAAAATGATACTTTATTAAACTTTTAATTAATCATGCAGCTTCTTTCCTTCATTAGTTTCTGAGATTAAAACAACATTAAATTCAAATAAGAGAGAAATAAGGAATATACTTTCCATTAAACTCGTTTTGACAGATGCCCCGCCCCTCAAGATGACGTAACAATTTAAAATCAGTTTTATATATGAAAGGTATATAGGGTCAAAGGTTACCTGTCAAAAATGAGTTTGATGGAAAGTATATTCCTGATCTCTCTAATGAGGTCGGCATCTGAAACAAGGAACTATTTTTTTACAGAAGGTTTGGTCTCACTGACTCAGATATTAAAAAAGTGCATTTTTTTGGTGCTGAATGCTCACAACTTTGTTCAACGTTTCTATAATATAAAGTAACAACTTGTTAACTATTAAATTAGTCATTGACTATTTTAATAATCGATTAGTCGTTGATTAGTCGACTAATCTAGGTTACACTATAAAATATGGATTCTAACAACTGTGTTTTTAAGCCTCCAGGCTAGAGCAAAAAGTAGTATGAAGTTTAATACAAAATACTGAAAACTATTCCAAAACCATCTGCATTTCCTCTAAAAGATTTATGATTTATAATGCAAGTGTTTAGTTAAAGTTCAAACCTTTGTTCTCCTCCTTTCCTCTGACCTTGGCTGGGACTTTTATCTAGATCCAGGGTCTTCTTTGACGTCATTTCCAAGAATCCTCTGTTTCTACATGGATCTTTTAGCATGATTATTGAGGTCACAGTCATTTCATTGACTGTTTATGAGAACTGGAGCGAGAGAGTGTGATGTCACCCATTGAAAATGGACCAATCCTAATTCTTCCCTTCTCCCTAGCTCGTCATTTAGCCCTCCAAATGGAGAGTTATGAAAAAAAATGTTGATGATGTCACCGGCCCGCTAGCGTTAGCTTCCAGTGCTTGAATGTACATAACAGCGGTTTTATAAATGTAAAAAGGTCATGCTACAACCAAAAGTCTTCACTTACATTTAAATGTAAACGTCTTTGGTTCAGAGCACATCCACGTGAAGAAAAGCGCCTCTCAGCGCGATGCAGTTTAGCCTCACGGGAGAGCGCTTTATATCCCTCCGTTTGGAGGGTTGGATTTAAAAAACACGTTTCCCGGCCGCACTTGGACTTAAACTCTCCCTTCAAATAAAGGGGGAGGGAAGAATTCTGATTGGTCCAACGACTTACTTTTGGCTCTGACCAATTAAAGTCGATTCATCTGCCATTTCTTTGCAATACCGGCGTCGCCATGTTAGAACCAGACATCGCTGGTCAGCAGGGATTGGTCCGAGTCTGTCTGAGTCAACGTTTCTATGGCAACCACTCTCGCCAGACAGGAAGGAGCTTGTTGGAAGGCCACACCCCTACCACTCCAGAAAATCGTTCAAACATTTTGAACACTGGACGTGGGGGCTGGTAGGCTCCACCTACTTTTCATGAGATATCTGATTGGTCAGTTTATAACCCGAATAACTTGAACTACAGAAAAAAACATCATGAAAAAAAGGGGATTATTAAGAACATGATAAAAAAATGGTATCAGAGCAAGAATGGCAATTCTGACCAATAGAATGACTTTTTTTTTCTCTATAGAGGTTTATGGGATTTTGGCTTCTTGGAGCCAGTAGGTACTTCCTGTTTGGAACGCCATGGAGGCGGAGTCACTCAGTCCATTTTTCACTTCCATGAGAATCTTTTGCTTTAGCTGTGTGAAGTTTTTTTAATGTACCACTCTTTGAAGACTGTAGAGGACTCGGACAACCAACAGCCTCGGGGGGGTTTTAAAGTTCATGGACCTAACTTTTAGGGAAGGGTATTTTAAGGTGCCTTGAGAATCTTTTGATCTGAAAACTCCTAAAGTTGGATAAAATTAGATATATATTTTAATCCTTTCCCTCGACACCTAAGTTGGGATCGTCACCAGTAAAACAGACTCTCTGATTTTGGGGGAGTCACTGAATTGAGGACGTGGTGTTGGAGCGTTTTTAGCCGTCACACCAGATCTGGATGGTGTCAAGGTGCCCTAAAGCAGGGGTCCACAAACTTTTTTTTGTGAGGACCACATGACTGTTTTTTCTCTAATGGGGGTCGGAGTCAGATTGTTGGCTAACAATCACACGTAAACGTAAGGATTTATGGTTTTTGCTGAAAGCCACACATAGCCAAATTTAAAATAACTGTAATCATCACAGAAAAAAAATCATGCTAAAACATTTAAAAAACTAGATATAGATAGATTAATAGCCAAAGATGCTTAGATTGATAACTAAAAAAACTGAAGCTAATAGCTGTTAAAGCTGAAGCTGAGAGCTAGCTAAAATATTAGCGAAGTGCTAAATTAGCCAAAAAAAAAAACTAAATTAGCCAAAACAGCTAGCATGTAGCTGAAATATTAGCTCAATTCCAAAGTAGCATAAAAAACTGGAAAATGTCTAATTTAGCCAAAAGAGCTAGCATAAATCTAAATTACTAGCTAAACTCCAAATTAGTCCAAAAAAACCAAAAAAAAAAAAAACCTAAATTATCCAAAACGGCTAGCATGTTGCTGAAATATTAGCTAAATGCCAAATTGGCCTAAAAAAATGGAAAAATGTCTAATTTAGCCAAAGCAGTTTGGGGTGGCCAGGTCAAATGTGGAGGTGGGCCGGATCCGGCCCGCGGGCCGTAGTGTGGACACCCCTGCCTTAAAGTTTGGTCCTGTGGTTCCTAATCAAACTGCATCTTTGGGTCAAGCATTGAGGTTCTGTTGGGACTCCCTGATCCAGTGGCACTCAGGACGTCCCAGTCTCAATCGACTTGAGGTACCGGGTCACGAGTCCATTTACACGCCAGACACGTCTTGAGGGTTTGGAGGTTTTTCGTTTTCATACTTCTCTCCGTCTTAGCCTTCGCTGGAGCTTTGAAGGTGACACCGAACTTCCTTCAAGGTACCTGACTGGTGGATTTTCTCAGCTTTTTGTTCTGATGTTTTCCCGTCTTTAATATTGATGAGGGGTTAAGACAACAGGCTCTGCCTTCATGTGTACAGTGTACCGAGATGTCAGGATGTGACAAATGGTAACTGCAGCGCGGAATTTCAATGAACACCAACTGTTGTTTCTTTTAACCTTCAGATCAGTGAGGATCTTCTGTGCAAAGATTTTCTGACAGGCCTCTTCGGGTGGAGATGAATGGGACGGCTGGATCGGCCTGTCGGCTTGGGGGGAGTTCGGAGGGAAGGGGAGGGCAGTACGTAGACAGGGACGCACATAGAGAAGTGGAAAAGAGGATGGAGGGTGAGAGTTTGCCGGTTTGTTTATTACCTGGATACTCGGGGTGGGACAGGCGCAAGACGGGGCTGGACTAGGATGGACTGACGCCTCCCCTAAGAGAAATCACCGTATCTCATCAACAAAGGAGGAGAGGAAAGGTGAGGAGAGGACAAAAGGGCAAGGAGCAGGAGGCGGGAGGATGAAGCCGGAGGCAAGAGGAGGAGGAGCTTGTGTGCAGGAGGGGAGGATTCAAAAGGGCTGTGAGGCCAGACGAACAATAATTCACAACACAGAGTAAACAAAAAACAACATAAACATACAAAGATAGTAAAATATTTACATCCACATTACAACAAAAATATGTCGACAGCCATTTGAGCAGCGTTCATGCAGCTTATCCTAAACAGAAGTCATGCTCCAGAACGAGACGTGCAACTCCAAATCTGCTTTAGAAATCAGCCGATTCCTGCACGGTTCCTGGTTCAAAAAGGAGAGAACTGTGAAGAACATGCACTTCATATTCATGCAACTTATATCTCCAAAGCCCTAAATCGGCAGTCAACAAATCCAGAAAACGTAGGGTGATGCTCTCAGTAAAACACCTGTAAAAACATGGACATCAATAGTTTTCACCTCAGTTGAAAACAGATTTATGCAGAGACAAAATAAAACAGGAAAATCAGACACAAAGAAAACAAAACTTGCTTCTCAAAAAACAATTTTCATTCAATGCAGACATCACTTTATATTTACATCAACAAGCACACATCTAAAGTTGTACCCAGTCTTTTTAGTGTTTTATAATTCTTTCAAACATGTTGAAATACTTTCCATCATTGATTAAAATATTCAGATTTGAGAACAGAATTTTTAACAGCACATTTGAAACATGAATTTTCTTTCAGGATTTACTTTTTCCTTTTTAAGATTAAAGACCCACTCCAATTAAATTGATGTTTTGTGTATTTTTATCATCTTTCATAGCATTTTTCCCATAATAGAGGACAGTGACGTGCAGTCAGGGGAGGCAGGTGAAGCCCAGCCTCACCTGCAAAATCTAGCTTTAGAAATACACAAATTAAATCAGAGGAATATACTTTCTCATTATTGCGAATACAAATCAAATATTATTATTTAGACATGTCTATTCTATGATTATCTTTTTCTGTGTGGGTTTTCAACATTTCTTCAGTAAAAAAAAGTAGAAAATTTACAAATTTCTTGATTGATCCCCTGTGCCGCACACGCTGTATTGTTTCTATATCATAAAAAACGGTTTATTTTTTAATTCATTTTCCTATTTCTCACCAATTGTCTGATTACATTGGTGCCAGTTTGTGACTCATTTAGTCTTTTAATCTGCTAAAACTGCCTTTTAGAAATACACTAGGGGAGGCATGCAGCACGCCTGCGTCAAGATAGAGGGCGCCGGTGAGCCCGGAGAATGTGACCCTGCAGCTAAAGAACAGTAGAGCTAGAGGGGGCAAGTCAAGTGCGGCTGTTCAGATTTTCTTTAATATAGTTTAGCATCATTTTCTAAATTGAGGATTATGTATCTAAACTCAAGAATTAGTGGCAGTGATCCTTTTAAAACTGAAGAAAGAAAAGGAAGACTTGTACAAATTGGTTATTCGTGTGTTTCTTCAGAAGGAGCTGCACTCAAACCTCATTTATGTGTAAGAGTAAGTCAAAAATAACAGTTTTAGTATTTTTTTTTCTATGCTACAGTTTGTAAATGGAAGGAAAATGTTGGGATTAAATTTTAAACAACACACTTTAACTGATGTCAATCAACTGGTGAATAAGCTCCTCTGGTGGGTTCATATGTTTGTAAATCTGACTGATGACGTCAGTGCCTCACCAGCCATGAACCTCTCCACACTAAATTAGATTAGATTTTAAACTTAATATTTCTCAAGAACACAATTTTCACCGGAGCGGGTCTTTAATTCAACCTTTTTTCCAGCATGACACAAAGCGATCCGTTTCGTGAGAGCATCAAATTCGTGGAGAGCACAGGCCGAAAGCCTTTCCCTAATGTAGTGTTTGGTGTTTGAGAGTTGGTGGCGAGGCCGGAGGAAACAACACCATCCAACGTCTCCTCCGTCCATCCCTGTTAATTCCCTCCCCTCTCCAGCCGGACTCAACGGTCTGCTTCTCTCACAGCCCAGAGCCAAAGCACAACATGCGCTTGTATTTTCTGACATAATAGTGTCACAAACTGCACTGGGTAGTCCAGCTGCAGGCGTCAGTTGCATGAGGAATCCTGCGCTGCTTTTATGCTAGTTGATCCTGCAGCAACAACAGCTTTCTGACACGATCTGATCAAAGAAACTTCCTTTTTCAGTGTTGGTCAGAGAGGCTGAAGCGTTTAAATGAAGTTTCTGCAGAGCTGTAGGAGAAGAGATGAAACATCCGCTACAGTGATGAGATCAGCCTGGATGAGTGAGATTCTGCAGACGTTAAACAAACGAGGTGGAAAGAGGATCAAACACGGAGGAAGAATAATGATCATCAGAAGGATTCAAATAGAATTTTCTATTTAGATTTGATTCTTTGTAGCATCTTTGTTAAAGCAGGTTTTTCTGGACTTCACTTCTCTCTGTTTGCTTTTTTTTTAAATATGAATTTTAATGACAAATTTCGGAAAAATAATTTTTTTTTAAATTTTTTATGTGAACATGTACTATTTTAACGAGTGAAATCATTTAAATATTATTCTGATCATAAATATTAATTATTTTTTAAACAATTTTTTAAAACTTTTCATTAAAAAAATATTAGGATATTGAATTTAGATGTTCATAAATACAAGTTAAGTAATTTTACTATGCAGAACATATCTTATTAATCTTCTTTCTGCCTTTTTTTATTGTATTTTTCAACTTAGGGGAAAAGTTTGATAAAGTTTGTTATAAACATGAATCCACAAATGACACATGTTTAAAGTTTTTAATTTAAACATTTTTCTACTTGAACTTTTTACTTCATTATGTACTTAAATTGAGCCAAATATTGTTTGGAGTCTTATTTTGACATTCATAAATATACATATTTTAAAGGTGAGCATTTATTCAGCTATTTTATCCTCTGACAAGAAATGATTTATTTTTTACAATTTTTCAAAAATTCCTAGACATTTTTATAAAACTTTTGCAATCAGTTAATCATATTTATGTTTGGTGTTTTATATAAACTTTTTTAGTTTTAAGAGTTTTTTTTAACCATCATTTAACTTATTTATTTTCTTATTATAATCTAATCAATAGACAAGTTCAAATCTGAAATAGGTTTAATTTTTTTTAATCAGTTTATTAATTTTGTACTTTATTGTCTTATTTATTTTCTAATGCTTGAAATTAACAAAAAAATTAATACAATAAAAATATATGTTTTTGTTTTTTTATCTTTTTGCTTGAATGTCTAAAACTCCTTCAACTACTAAATACTTTTAACATCATTTGTGTTTAAATCTTTCGCTTGAATAAGTGACTTTATCTTTGAATTTTCAGCATTTAAATATTTTCCTAGAAATCCATAATTTTTACATAAAACTAAAGAAACAGTTTTCAGAAAAGCCAAAATACACAACGACCACATTTATCTTTCTGCAAAAATATGCGGCAAACTGTTAAACTTTGACATAAATCAATAAGGAAACATGACCATCTTCACTTTTCTTTGAAAGTGTTTGTTCATAAAACTTGATAAAAGATAAAATATGGGTCAAAGAAAAAAACAAATCATCTCTTCCTCACATCTTAAATTTGGTCTCATTTCGCGTTAAAAATAGTCTCTTTTCTCATTACTCCTTAAAAAACAGGAAGTTGAAGCTTTAAGAGAAAGAATATAGATTATGCATCACTAATAACCAAGTTATTTAGGCCCAAACGGAAAACATCTGCATGTCTAAATATAGCTTTGAGCTCCAGCTTCTACAGATTAGCATCCAATATGAAATCTCTGTGCTTCGTGTTATTAGATTCCTCCTGCAAATGTGGTTTCTGTGTCCATAAATCACACCGATAATGTATGGAAGTGTGAAAGGAAGCAGGAGAATTCTGAAAATGTTGTTTGCAGTGATTGAATTTCACATCGTGAGGAGTAAGAAAAGGAAACCGGACATTAAAAACTAAAGTGTGGAGGGGCAGGAAGTGTGATGAGGAGGAGAAAATGAGCTTCTTCGGCGGTTTAGTGGGAGGAATCACTGAGATGCTGGGAGGTTTTACAGAAAAACCCGATCACACGACGGGCTAAATCGGAAGTTTCTTCTTCATATCGATTTAAAGGAACGTTTTTTTTTTAACTTCATTTGAGTCAGTTCTTTTATTGTTATGAGTTGGATAAGAGGTGACACTTTAATCCAACTTAAGAAGTCCACATGACATTTTCTTCTATGGAAACATCCTGGATAAACGAGTCTTCACGGATCATATTAGAAGGAAACCGTTTTTGTGTTCTGTTAGTTCAGTAATGTTTCAAATTTGACCCAATAGAGGGTCAAATTTTATTCAAGGCACTAAATCTGATTTTTTTTTTTTAACTCCTACATTTTAAGATTGTTTTTCAGTTGATTCAAATTTTACATTTTCAGGAAACGTCGGTTCAATTTTTTTTCTTTAATTCTGCAATATAGACATCAGCTTAAAAAACCCAAACTAATTTATTGTAAAAATGTTTATTTTCTTTATAAAAGTGAAATTCAGTTCATTGGTTTAAGTCAGGGGTCTGCAACCTGCAGCTCAGGGGCCACAAGCGGCTCTTTAAACCCTTCATTGTGGCTCTCTGGTTGAAGAAAAATACTATATTTTCATTTCAAAAAGTAATATATCTCTCGGATGAGATTTATAAAGCAAAAACCAAAGAGAAGTCATAAAAGTCGAACTGATTTCAACTCCTTCACAAACAGTTGAAAGCATCGTTCCACCAGGATGCTGACTACATTACCCATAATGCTCCTACAATCCATCAAGCAATTTGGCTTTACCAAAACTGAAAGATTTTACAGATGTTGTTTACTGCAGAAAATGGAGTTAGTACACACAACCAGAATTTAAGGTGTACTTTATATTTTAAAATAAAAATCAAGGATTTTAATTTTGAAAAACATGATAAAGGTCACTTCATTAGCAAATGGTTTTGTGTTTATTTTTTATCTCTACTGACATTTCACTTCCTACTACTACCCTCCCGGAATTGAAATGATTGTATTTTATTCACGTAGACCTCTAAAGAATTAGAAACTATTTTATATTTGGAAAAAACGTCATGTTCGCTTCATGTTTCTGTTTTAAAAACAACTGAATTACATGTATCAAATTAAAAACTGATTTTTTGTTTTTTTATTTTTTTTTAAGTAAATCTATTTTTTTCAGGTTATTTAATTTAGATGTCTATAAACAGAGAGAAAGTGAATATTTGATAATGTTTATGTGTGTTTAGAGATTTTCAGATGAATTTATTTCTTTACATTTTTTATTCACATTGACTGTTTATTGTTGTTTTTCTTCTATTCATCTTCTATTTTCTTATAGGTAAAATGAATTATCAATAATTTTGACATTGACATTAATTTTTTAAGAATTATACCTTCTAGTTGTTCTCAAACTGCTTAAATATTTCTTAAAGGTTTCAAACATTTGATACAAATATATTTTAATATGTTAAGTTGGACTCTTTTGCACATTTTTTAAATTTCTCCTTCATGTACCCTTTAACTAAAGATTTTTTGTGATGAATGTAAAGTGTTTTGCAGTTTGGATCTCTTTGGTTCCTCTGCAGTGTAAAGCAGATGTCGGTGGCTCGGATTCCCGCCTCCATGCGGAGTATTTTGTGAATATGACCACACGCGCGTTCTATATTTAAAGCATGACTCATGCTTTAAGGGGGCCCGCTGATTTGACAGAATCTGCGTGAAATGAACAGAACTCCCGAAGACACAACAGCACAACACAATGCAGAGCTCAGCATCTGGTTCTGGCGTCATGCGGTCTGGCGGGGAGGTTTCAGACCCGGATACGCTCGCGCTCGGAGCTACAAGACTCTGTTATGCTGTTTTCAGAAGAAGGCAAACTCAAACATAGAGGACAGGTCGGGGACAGGGCAAGCCGATCAGAAGACAAACACACAGCAGACGGGTTCATGACAACAGCCGGGACAGGAAGAGGCGAGGAGGCAGAAAGCACGGGCCACGGTACCAGAGAAGAAGCAGTCTCACAGACCTGATCAGCGAATATCCGGGTTTTTGGCTCAAGAACGGGTCCTCCCCTTATCTCATCCTCCACAGCCATGAGTCTTGGGAGCAGAGAAAAAGGAGAGGGAGGATGACAGAAACACAGGGAGGATTACAAATTCAAGATCCATAAGATGTGGAGCATCCAACATCTGGCTCGACAACATCTCAGCCACAAAGCTTCAGGGCTCTCAAATCTGATAGAACCGGGTCTTCTGAGGCCCGGCCAGTTTGAGCCGGTGGAGCCTTTTTCAAAGCGTTTGTGCCTGATTATAGGTGTTTACAAAGCGCCGTTTGCGTCCAATTATGCTGAGCTCCCACTGAAGTGAACCGTTTGGTGGCGGATCCTAATCATCCCCTGGGAATTGCCCCATCTCTCACAACACGCACTGACCTGGCGTGAATATCCTTTGACTAATCGTTTGAATCTGAGTTCTGCTCCCGCTTTCATGAGCCAATGTAGAGTGAAGCTTTCTGGATTAACTCTAGACGGAGCCAATCAGGATTTCCTCTTTGAGCCAATTGGCCAAACTTCAGTTATTGGATGATTAAACAGCCAACTGTGAGTATTTGTTATCATTCCTCCAGGCTTCAAGTGACATTGATTGACAGCTTTACCGGCGTCTTTAAGCTGATTTGATGAGATGTTGGGTCTTTGTTTTAGTAAACAAAGAAGAAACTTCCTGTATTAATGTGTCCTCATAATCTATTTAATTTAACCAAACCACTCACCACCCGTCTGTATTCTGTCATTCACCTGAAACCTTTTCATGAGATATTTTATGACGTTGGCAATAAAGAAGCAAAATCCACAGGTGAAGTTTCAAACAGAAGTTTTTGGACGTTTTATTCCATAAATAATGTACAGCGTTATTTTATTTTTTTTTTACAAAATAACAGGAAAAGAAAGAGTCAGTCATCAGCACAGACAGAAATACTTGCACTGTCCCAAAAACAATGGAATGTGACATGAGAGTACAGCGTTTAGGTTAGACATGACTTCAGAAGGCAGACAATGATTCGTGCGGGTGATCGTGTTACAACAACAACTGAAAAAATAAATAAAAATAAAAAAGAAGAATCCATTTGTACTTCAAGTAGTGTGCTTTTGAGGTCAAGTCGTACATTTAGTCAGAAACAATGCATCTACCAACATGAGGTCACAATGTCTGGATATTTTTGCTACAGAGGAAAAGAAGCAGAAGACAAAAGGACATGTAAAGGTCATGTGGAAATCAACAGAAAGTCAGATCTGCATCAAAAACGAGCTGCAAATATTTCCCCTTTCAACCCAAAAACCTGAGCTTTACTTCTTTTTCTTAACGTATGGAGTTGTATTAGTCTCAGTGGAGTCGTGGTATGTAATATAGTTGGTGCTCATCACTCAGAAAAGTTTGTAAAGCTCAGGTCTACTTGGACTGGGTTGATGGTTCTGAATCCCATGTGGCTCGCTGCTTCACGGCCTGAATAAGACGCCGACGTCTCCTTTGATGGATGATGATGAGTGCTGGTGCCAATAATGACTTATCACAAGTTTGTTTGTGTTTATTCCCATAATTATGATTTCTTGGAAACTGAGTAATTGTGAATTGTGTTTTTGCGACATTTCTAGAATTTCAATAAAGTTTTGTGCGTTTATGTCATGGAAATGCAGATGAGAGCTTTGAAGTTTATAAGCTACAAAGAAAATTTAAAGCTCCGTCTGATTTCTAGTTTTTTTTTTGTTGCTTTTTGTGTATCATTTTGTGGCCATTTTGTTTGTAAACTGGTGGTTTAGAAGGAAAACAAGATTAAATTGATCCATTTGAAATCTGGATTACATAAATGATTCTTAGCAGTAGCTTGTAGGATGGTGAAGTTTTAACAAAGAAACAGAAATTTACAGTTAGCAGGCTAATGCTAGCATCAGATGCTAAAGCTAACATTTTTACCCTCATCCATGACTTTAGTTCCATTTAAAATTCCCCTCCAATCATCTTTAACAAAGAACCAGGAATTTTGAGTTAGCAGGCTAATGCTAGCATCGAATGCTAAAGCTAACATTTGTAGCTTTGTCCCAGACTTTATCTACATGTAAAATTCCACTCAATCATCTTTGACATGCTAATGCTAGCATCGAATGCTAAAGCTAACATTTTTACCCTCATTCCTGACATTAGTTCCATTCAAAATTCCCCTCCAATCATCTTTGACAAAGAACCAGAAATTTTGAGTTAGCTTGCTAATGCTAGCATCGAATGCTAAAGCTAACATTTGTAGCTTCGTCCATGACTTTCCCTTTAAAATCCCACTCCGATCATCTTTTGATGTATTTTCAAAGTGTATCCAGTTTTATTTTAATTACGATAAGGTTGTTTTTGGACAAAATCAAAAACGTATGTAGTTTTCTTGGACATAGTTCCTGCAGAGTGGCAAGAGTTCATCAGAATTTCACTTCTGACTTGTAGGGAAACTGTAATATTGCCATTTATACTCAATTCAAAGATTTTAAATAAATCACTAATTAATGAAGCTATAAATCCTTGATGTCTGATCTGCTAAGTTAGCTTTCTAAATGTTGATAAAATGAAATAAAAGTGAATAAACCTGCAGATTGACTCATTCTGATGATGCTTCGGCTGAGTGTGATGCTGACCTGTAACTCCAGGTCTACCTGTCCTCATCAGAACCCCTTCAGGCATCGACTCAGCAGCTTAGATCTTGAATCATTTGCAGCTCTTTGATACAGCTCCATGAAAACAAACCCTTAAGCTGTAGCTTTACGCCTTTTGACCACACCCACATCATTTCAAGCCAAAACTCGTTCATTTGCAAGACTTAAACATTAGGCAGCCGTCATACAATCTTTACAGCCTATCAATATGTTGTTGCTACAAAAGAGGCGGATAAAATACTGATAGATATTTGTATATATTTATATTTATGAAGAAAATAAAAAGCAAAATAATATTGACGCTAATAGTCATACTCATAACAAAAGCATACAAGTTAGATGAAAGCATTTTCCAACTTTCTGGAGAAACTATTCTAATCACCACGTCACTGGACACCACCAATGACGGAAATCATACCCAGCATGTACAGCAAAATCATACAGAAGAAAGAAAGAAAGAAATAAAGTCATGTTGGCATTAAATAAGGAGTAATATTCATTGCAGGCTGTATTTGAAAAGCAGAAAAATTCACCAAAAGAACATACAAAGAAGCTTAGAGATCAACTTAAACACACACTCAGCAGAGCGGATGGTTTTGTCAGAGTTAACGTCATTGTTGTCGTGTTGTCTGTGTGTTACGTTGCGCTTTCCAGTTGTTATTCTGACTCTTTCCATACTGTGGATGGCGTCTGGTTTAGAAGAGTTTGGCAGGAAGTCACTGTGTCTTTATGTACATAAGATGCAAACAATATTTCAGGATGTGCCTCTTGCAGAAACAGCACATGGGGAAATATTGTTGCTATTGTTATTGCGCTTCTCTTGCTAAAAAAGTTAGCTATTGCAAGATTAAAATAGTTACAATCTCACTCTCTGTAGAATACTTTGATATATTTCACATAGTATAATCATTATGGCTCTTGCATCACTAAATTTAATACATCATGGATTATAGTTAAAAATAGATTATTACTATGAACTTTCTACAACTTTCTTTAGTTCACAGCTGGGGAGAATAAATACTTTCATTCATATCTATAATTTAAATATCTAAAAAAAAAAAAAAAGTGGAGCCTGTAGCCAACTGATGAGATTCCTACCCTAGAGACAGAAAATATAGAGATATAATGCTACAGGTAAAGTGGATTCAGTAACTTTAAAGAACATTGTCCTAAACTTAAGGTGTGGCTTTGGTTTAAATTAGATTGTTGAGAACAGAAGGTGTACCTGGTCAGTTGCTCTGAGCTTAAAGTAAAGTTTGCGCGCAGAACATTAAGGCTTCTTTGAAAGAAAATCTCTAAATGTGAGACCCAGCTCTGAAATGTGTTCAAGTTCTGCAGAACTGCTGGCATCCCCTCCAAATGGATGTACCTATGAAGACCCAACAGAACATTAGTTTTTTCTCTAATGGAACATAAGGCTATGGTTGCACTTGTCCGTAAGATTCTGGAGTCCAGTCAATCCAAGAGTGTGGCCTGAGACGGAGCTTCTTTGCATCCACGCTCTCTGCACGTTTTTGCATTGCTTATGTGCACGTGTAGAAACTCATCGAGTGTCCGGATGAGGCACGAGTCTTGCAATGCACTTCATGACAGTTTGGCTCAGTAAACTGTTGACTTGGAAGCATCCAGATCTGCTACTTAATCCCTCCTTGTGTGGTCAAGGTGGGTCACACAAGTTACAAGTGTAAGCCTGGAGGTTCCTGCATGGTTTGCTTTAGAGTATGCAGCAGTTTCTACCCCAAAGAGGGTAGGGGGGGTGGGCGGGGGGGAGTCTGTGCTCCAATCTTCACTATTCATTCAGGAATTGTCAGTGATGCTCCTCATATTTTTGGCATCAGTCCCCATGTTCCCTAGAAACGGGAGTAGTCCTTCTGTGAATGGGGTTAGCGTAAAAAGGAAGAGCTGTTAAAAGTGTGACCCCTCGTGAAAGTCCAGAAAAATTCACCGGAAAGTGCAGACATGCTTCTTCTTCTGTGAATCCTCTTGTGCTTTTTATTTTTTGTTAAACTAAAAACTAAGTGGAATCACGGTGGATTCCAAAATCCATTCAAACGGCAGAACTGTGCTGATAAAAAAAAACTGCTGCTGGTGGGTGCAACAGCACAGGACGGCGGAGGGGTTTGAACGATGGCTTATTTACAAGACCGGCGGGACTCTGTCTTCATTCCGAGTCTTCTTTCCTGGAGTGGATCAGAATATTCTCTGTCACTGATATCCACCCTTCACTTGCAGATAAGATGTGTAAATATTGCACTATTGTTCTTTTAAACTGACCCCAAAACAAGTCAAACAGAACTAGTGTTTGTGGAAACAACATGCATACAGTGGGGCAAGAAAGTGTTCAGTCAGCCACCAATCGTGCAAGTTCTCCCACTTAGAAAGAAGAGAGAGGCCTGGAGTTTTCATCATAGATAAACCTCAACTATGAGAGACAAAATGAGAAAAGAAATCCAGAAATTGTCTGATCTTTAAATTTTTTTTTGTTAAATTATGGTGGAAAATAAGTATTTGGTCACCTACAAACGAGCAACTTCTTCTGTAAGAGGATCCTCTGTCCTCCACTTGTTACCTGCATTAATGGCACCTGTCATAGAAAAAACACTTCAAATACTCCACTACGACCAAGACCAAAGAGCTGTCAAAGGACACTAGAAACAAAATTATTGACCCGCACCAGAATGGGAAGACTGAATCTGTAATAGATAAGCAGCTTGGTGTGAGGAAATCAACTGTGGAGCAAATGGAAGCTATAGAAAACCACTGAAGATCTCTCCTCATGGGGTCAAAATGATCACAAACATCCCAGAACCCCACAGGGTGACCTAATGAATGACCTATAGAGAGCTGGGACCAAAGTAAGGCTACCATCAGTAATCCAGGGACTCGAACCCTGCAGTGGCAGACGTTTCCCCCTGATAAAGCCAGTACATGTGCAGGTCCGTCTAAAGTTTCTAGAGAGCATTTGGAGAATCCAGAGGAAACCAAAATAGAACTTTCTGGTAAGAACTCGACTGTTTGGAGGAGAAAGAATGCCGAGTTGCATCCAAAGAACACTATACCTTACTGTAAAGCATGGGGGTGGAAACATCATGGTTTGGGGCTGTTTTTCAACAAAGGGACCAGAATGACTGATCTGTGTGAAGGAAAGAATGAATGGGACCATGTATGGTCAGATTTAGAGTGAAAACCTCCTTTCTATGAAGATGAAACATGTCTGGATCTATCAGAATGATCCCAAACACACTGACGGGTAACGAAGGAGTGGCTTCAGAAGAAACATTTCAAGGTCTTGAAGTGGAATAGCCAGTCTCCAGATCTCAACCCCATAGAAAGTCTTTGGAGGGAGACAGCCACAAAACATCACGGCTCTAGAGGAGATCTGCATGGAGGAATGGACCAAAATACCAGCAACAGTTTAAGAGGACTTACAGAAAACGTTTGACTGCTACTACCAACAAAGTGTAAATAGCAAAGTATTGATTAAACTTTTGTTAATAACCAAATACTTATTTCCACCATAATTTAGAGATTCTTCAAGAATCAGACAATGTGATTTTCTGGATTTCTTTTCTCATTTTGTCTCTCATAGTTGAGGTATATCTATGATGAAAATTACAGGCTTCTATCATCTTTTTAAGTGGGAGAACTTGCACGACTGGTCACGGACTAAATACTTTTTTGCCTCACTGTATAATCCTGAAGACAGCAGCTACTTTGGTTGTTCGCGTCTGACTATAAGGTGATCAAGTTTCCACTCCTATCATACAAACTGCCTCATTTGTTAGTGATTTCTATAAAAAAACAACAAGTGTTTGCTCGAAGGCCGTTCCATTACAGCTTCAAATGCACACTGAATAAAAAAACTGGAAAACCCCCAGCAGGGGAGTCTGCCATGCCTGCCTGTTTGCAACTCTAGAAGTCTTCGTCATCTATTTTATCGCCTTACGTCTAATTTACCTGACTTAGATGTTGCAACTTCTTTTTAAACTATAATGTGTATTTTAGGCAAAAATATTACATTTAATTGATCTAAATAGGGTCCTACATATTTGGGGAATAAAAAAATTTTAAAAAAAAGCTGTTTACCAAGAACTCAAAAAGGCAAGCATAAAGTGGCCAGCTTCCTCCCTAAAAAGACCACAGGACATCTTTGTCTTCTGGCCTCCATCCCATAAACAGCCTCCATTTACCTGCTAATTATTCCTTTAATTTGGGAGTCTTTCTCCACTTGCTGCTGTCGTAGCCTCCGCTCACTGTCCTCCAGGCGGTTCTGGTACTGTAGGAGGATCTTATTGGTCTGCTGCTCCTGTAGGAGGAGCCTCCGTTCGTACTCCTCCAACTTTTTGTGAGACATCACCAGTCGCTCCTTCAGAGAGTTGATCTCCTCCTCGTACTCTCGGACCTGAGGGGAGGATCAAGCCTTTTTTCACTAAACGGTTACGAATAAAAATCAATTCTCTGTAATAATGGTGCGTACCCTGTCCATGCGCGACTCATCCATGCTCTTGGAGTACTCCTTCAGTTTGTAGTCCTCACGATCGATCCGCGAGCTTTCTATGTCTGCTGACAGATGAGGCATGTTGGACACCCAGGCCACCGTCCGCTCATTCGCCGGGGTCGGGGGGTTCAGGGTAGATGGAGTCTGTGAGCCCTGCAGAGAAACGACAACACGCTGGATATCAGAACAAGAGCGTCTCAAAGACTTTAACAGCAGCTAATGCGAGTATTCAGAACCCACTTTGAGGGAAATGGTGTTCTTGTGTTTGTTCTTCTGATGATGTGGGACATATTTAAGCTTAAAACAGCAATTCTGAGTATTTCTTTATTCAAATTTTGTGAAACAGAGAAAAAGTAAAAAATGCAGTTTGAAAAAGAGTGCATTTGTGACATAAATATACAGTTGGCAGAACACAATTCCCCTTTGAGTTCTCAGTCAGAGAAAAGGGAGGTTGTATGGAGAGAAAATGGTCTCAGCCCGATATGTGTGAGTGTAATTCTTGATTTGTGCTTAATTTTTGATTTGTGGGTATCTTTGGATTTATGTGTGCATATTCTTGATTTTAAAAGTTAAAGTCCCATCAGTTGTCACACTCTTAGGTGTGTGAAATTTGTTCTCCGCATTAGACCCCTCCCCCTGGGGGAGTGGTGAGCTGCAGACACAGCTGCGCTCTGGAACAGTTGGTGGTTTAACTCACCAATCCAAACCCTTAATGCGGAGTGTGAAGCAGGGAGGCTCTGGGTCCCATTTTTAGAGTCTTTGGTATGACTCAACCGGGATTTGAACCCACGACCTTCCAGTCTCAGTGCGGACGCTCTACCACAAGGCCACTGAGCTGATTTGTGCTTAACTTTGGATTTGTGCATATGCAATTCTTAATTTCTAATTTATTCAATACATTTTGTGCATAAGTGCAAAAATGATTAAATAAATAAAAAAAAAATTTCAATTTACACATGCACAACTTAAAGTTACAACAGCTTGAAGCTAAATTACACACAAATCTTTAAAAAGTGCGCACAAAACAAAAACATATTCGCGCACAAATCTGATGTGAGACTCTTTTCACGTCTCCAAAATGTATCCACTTACTTATATTGTGAATATTATCTAGTGATACTTAACATTTTCCCACTTTCTTAAACAGATATGGCCCAATAATGAATACAAAAAATTCTAAATTCATCCAAGTCATAAATCAAGAATAACGTGCACACAAATCGGGATGATGCTATTTTCTCTCCATAACGGCGAAGTTGCTCCGCAGCAACGGTCCTGCTCACAACTCACAGGTACATTTCTAATGAACTACTGCTGCAAAAACTGTTCTAGAAAACAATACAGTTTATTATTATTTGTGGCAAAAACGGCATTATCGTAATTAAAAAATCATTAGGAGCGCTTTAAAATAGATCCAAAGATAATCAGAGTTTGAATTTGAGGTCAAGAGGAGCAGTAAGTCTGAGCTGTGCTACAAACGCAGCAAACTTTAAGGAAAACTAATAAAAAGAAAACTAAATCAAATGATTATTTCAAGCTGCAGTTTACAATTCCTCATCAGCTAATCACCGATTGTGCAATGTGTAATAAAGCGAGCTATGAAACTGAAACCAATCTGAGAACTGTAAAAAAGTTTTTTTTACCCCCAGGGCATTAAAGGTAAATTGGATCAATGCTACACAACATAATGTGGACGACAATATATTGCAGTATCATCCGCATAAATACAACTCTAGTTGTTTAATCCTTATAGATTATTCATTTTGATCTACAGAACAATCATAAATGGTCCCAAAACTGTTCCCAGAGGAACTAGCTTTAGAACCAAGGTAACTTAAAGTCACTTAAAATCGTTTGTGATCTACTAGACAAACATGTTTCAAAACGTACAAAAGTAATTTGCCACCAACAGAAGACCAGATGACTGTACTGGAGGGTTTGGACGGTACCTGTTTGGACATTGTGGGTTTGAGAAGGTGCTGTTGGGTTTTCTGCTGCGGGGACTGCTGAGCGCTCTGGCTGGTCGTCCCCTGCGGACTCCCGCTTTCCCTGACTGAGCTCTGCTGGTGGGGAAGCCCCGGGGCCGTGTTGTCTTTGACCGACAACTGCCGCGGCCTGCCGCCATAGCCGGACTCCGGCGACTGGAGGAGGTTCCCGCTCTGCGGCCGGCTTTTCCCAGAAGCGGCGGGGCCGGCGGCCGAGCTGACGGACAGCTGGTGGGAGGTTTGGGACTTGACACGCTGGCTGGGAGGCGGAGCAACTGAACTCTGGCGCATGGGTTGGACTGTGGATGGGGGTGTGGTGGCCAGGGAAGAGTGGGAGGTCCCAGTCTGCGAGGCCATGCCCATCATTTGCTGTTGCTGCTGGAGATTATCCTTCAAAAGAAACCAGGAAAACAATATTTATTACTTGATTACAGAAAAATGTCAGTCATGCAATTACAAATAATCCTACATCATACTGTGTATTATTATTAGGTGAAATTGTTTCATATGCAAAACAACATTAAAATAAGGAACATGTAAGACAGATATTTTGTGGTTTGTGTTTGGTATTTTGTCTAAGGTTGTCAAATTATAGCGTTAATTGCAATTAATTATTTCCAGATATTTAAGCGCGTTTTAGCATATTAATCTTATTTTTGCGTCTACACACCTGGAGAAGCATTTTATCCTGCTCACACTATGGTCGTTTCAGAAGAAAATAAATATTAAATATTAAATAAATTATTTGAACAGTCCTGTTATATTTTTAAGTTTAAACGTTTTTTATGTATTTTTCTGTTTAATATGCGGTGCATAACGTTGTCATGGTAACGGTTTCAACATGAGCGCGCAGGAACCATGCTCCGCCTTTTTGAGAAAGGTGATTTGAATTATGGCAAAAATAAGAGGTTTGTGTTCAATATTTTTTGGATTGCTCTTTTTTGATTTGGTAAATTAAAGTACTGGACCTGATGGTTTTTTCGTTGTTTCTTTTTCTAATTTTGTTTTCCGTTGAAGATTAGAAAAAAAATAACTCCTCGATGGTATTAAAGTAAAAGTTGGAAGTCTTTCATCATGAAAAAAACTAAACAAAGCCACCTTTTAAGTCGTATTTTGATTTTTTACTGCACCACAATTGTCATAAATTACTTTGGTTTCATGTTTATCAAGTAATTTAAAAAAGGGAAACTTACCA
The DNA here is from genome assembly GCF_002922805.2 of Oryzias melastigma. Classification (NCBI taxonomy): domain Eukaryota; kingdom Metazoa; phylum Chordata; class Actinopteri; order Beloniformes; family Adrianichthyidae; genus Oryzias; species Oryzias melastigma. The sequence continues at coordinate 25,331,441 of NC_050527.1, read as the reverse complement.
AAAAAAAAAATTTATGGTGATTAAAAACAATTGAATTTTGAGGTTCACATCACATTTTCCGCATTTACATAAAATATCAATATCGATATCGACGACATTGACCGGTATCAGATCGATTCCCGAATGTTCAGTATCGCTCTAACGTGCGTTATCGTGTGATGAGACCAGCTGCCTCAGCATGAAGCTTAAGTGTTTTTTTAAGCTTCAATCTGTCAGGATTCTCTCACCATTTTGGTCTCTGTGGGTATTTGATTGGTTTGGTAAATGTATTAAATGTTTTAAGTTTCTGTGCCCAAGCCTGGTCTTCTGCGTTTGGGTCCTTCATCCGCCATTCCCGACACTATGGTATTTTACTGGTCATTTATGCAAATAAGAAAGTCACTTTTGGCTCTCCGCTTGGATCAGTTAAACAGCAGAGTGAAGGTGAAAGAGAAACCATTTGAATCGTGAGAACATTTGACTGTGAGTGAATTACCTGCACGTGCATGGACATCTGCCTGCGGCCGTAGTCGGCCCTGCTGTAGTCGTCGCTGTAGCTGTGAGAGTGGATGATGCTGGGCTGGCCCAGGTGCCCGTCCCTGGTCCTGAGGGTGGACAGATCCTCACTGCGGGAGAACCCCCCATGGGCAAACTGTGGGATGTAGGACTGGTGAGAGGGCTCGGGGTCTGGGGCCAGTAGAATGGGGGCTGGGGGTTGAGCCCGGCTGTGCTGGTGATGGAGTTGGTGGTGCTGGGGGCCGTCAGCCGTCGCCAGATGAAAGAGGGGATTCTGGAAGGAAAGCGGGTAGCGCATGGCGGCGGCCTGCTGTTGCTGCTGCTGGGATAGCGAGTCGGAGGTGGTGCCCATCTGGCTCAGCTGGCTCAGCCGGAGGCCGCCGGACATACTGGAGCCGCCAGAGCCAGCTGACAACCTCCCACCAGCCCGCAGCTGGCTGCTCAGGCCCGACCCCAGGCCGCCACCGCCTCCGCTGCTCAGCCCGCCGAAGCTGCCCATGCCGGCGATGGAGGCCTGGGAGGAGTTGAGCATGTCCACCGACTGCAGATTAGACACGCTGTTCATTCGGGAATCCTGGAGGTCCATCATAGATACGCTTTTATTGACACTGAGCACCTAGATAGTAAGGGATATGAGAGGCTGATGGGCCCCCTCTGTAATCATGTTGGGGGGGCCGAGGATGACATGGGTTAGGGTGGTGCGGGTGTTTTTACCACGAGGGCTGCTCGGGTATCGCAATGCCTGAACGTATTTCCCAGGAAATACCGCTAGATGAATTGCGAGGTGAATCAGTGGAAAAAAAAAAGCAGATGTCATGACAAACTACAGCCTCCAGAACTGGATGGCAGACACTTCTGAGTATGACAGCATGCATGCCATACTGAGCGCGCTCAGAGAAAGAGGTACACCTAGTGGATGGATGATGATTCCCTAAGCCCGCCGGATCAAACCTACCTTGGGGTCTGGCTCTGTGATGTCCGAGCTGCTTGTGCAGTACGCTGGGCTGGAGCGGGCCAGGGGCGGGCGGGAGACGTAAAACATGTCTTTGGAGGCTCGATGAGGGTGGTCGCGGTCCTGAAAACTCATCTGGGAGCGGGATGGCATGACCCCCCCGGTGGAGGTGGGGGAAGGCAAACGAGTGATGTCGATAGAGCTGCAGGATGACAAGAGCAGAAGCCGACTGTTATCATGTCTTTATACGACGTTCACACCGGCCTCGAGTGACCATTTCCATTGAAAAGTCTAGCTCAGGGAGTCAAATTCATCGCACAGGAGGCCAAAATCCAAAACACAACTTAGGTCATGGGTCGAACAAGATGAACATTTATTGAAAGCTCTAAAAATACATTTTTTAAACTTTAAAACCATAACTTTTTATTAACATAATTCTGAACTAGATGTATAGCATTACCTGTGATATTGCTAGTGAGAATGCTATAAGCTGAATGTGGCTACTGAAGATGCTAGTGCTGATAGTTGAAGATGCTGAAATTGATAGCTAAAAACGCTGAAGCTGATAGCTAAAAATGCTGAAGTTGATAGCCAGCTAAAATCTTAGCTGAATCCCAAATTAGCATTAAAACAAACTTGTATTAAAGGATAATTTGGAGTTCAGCTAATCTTTCAGCTACATGCTACCTGTTTTGGGTAATTTAGGATTTTCTCAGGATTTTTTTTAGGCTAATTTGGGATTCACCTAATAATTTAGCTGCATGGTAGCAGTTTTAAATAATTTAGGGCTTTTTTTGTTTTTTAGGCATTGTTGGAGTTTAGCTGATATTTCAGCTACATGATAGCTGTTCTGGCTAACTTAGGCTTTTTTTTGTTTGTTTTTTTTAGGTTGTTTTCGAATTTAGCTAATATTTCAGCTACATGCTAGCTTTATTGGCTAACTTAGTCTGTTTTTATTAGTTTTTCAGGCTAATTTGACATTTTATTAATATTTTAGCTGGCTATCAGCTTCAGCGTTTTCAGCTATCAGCTTCAGCATCTTCAGCTGCCATATTCAGTTTACAGCATTCACACTAGCATTATTGCGAGTAATGCTATATATCTAGTTTTTAGTTAGTTAAAAGCTAATGACGCATTTTACATCCACTTTGTGCATAACCCGATTAGTCGACTAATCGGTAAAAATAATCGTCGATGAGTTGACTATCAAAATAATCATTTGTGGCAGCACTAATAGACTCCTTGCATAGTCCATACGACACGCCTGCGTCCATTCTACTTCAGCCTGATTTTGCCTTACGTATTGTACAAGTGTCCGCTATGACTTGTCACCTGTAGAGAGACGTGCATGAACCGTTTCACTTTGTGGGCTTATCGATCAATCTACCATCTTGATGTTTCAAATGGGCGACTCTTACACCCACAGACACCCGATATCCACCCTATAAAGCTCAAGCTTTACCTAACAATCACAAAACACAAGAAACCTTTTGTGCACTAAAAGACTGTTGGATATTAAAGTTGTTTTTTGACTCAGAATGTTTGAATTAATTGAACTGATTGAAGTGATATTGTGTTTGGGACAGCTGCTGAGGAGAACAGACCAGATGAGTTGAGTAAAGTAAAGATCGGCTCCGGCATCTGTGAGACAGCCGGTGGAATTCAAAACATCTGTTTCATGAAACATCTCAACCAAATGAAACAGCTGAAGTGGCCCCAGCTAATAACAGCTGCAATAAAAAGGGTAACAAGACAGTTGCTAAACATCCTGAGAGCGCAGGTATTAATCATCCAGAACACCGAGACAAGCGTACCTGTTAAGATCCCTCATCATGAGGTTCTGGAACTCGGAGGAAATGCCCCGGTTGAAGCTGGGCCGGGACAGCAGCCGGTCCGTCTGCCTGTCCGGCACCCTGTCGGTTTGATGGCTCGGCTGCCTCTGGAGGTGGGGGTTACGCAGGGCCATGCTGATGTCGTTCAGGAGGCGGGGCAAAGGACCCAGTTTGATAATGGCGTCCTGCGGTTGGGAAGACAAGCAGAACCGTTTCTGCTGTGTTTCTGTGTCGTTAAAAAGCCATCCCCCCCCACCTCTGCTTCTGCTGTCGGGCTGATGTCAGAGCGACCTCCAGAGATGAATCTCAGCCTCATTTAGATAAATGTTTGAGGCGAGGGAACATAGAGACCGCTCCCAGACTCAACTGCACAAATCTTCATCTTATACCGTTGAGCATTTTTGTATTTTCCCCCAATCTAGACTCTTCATTTGTCTGTCACACCTAAATATTTTACATGATCACAGAAATGTAATATTAGACAAATGAACATCAAATTTTAATTAAAATATTCACAAAGTTTTTATTTTAAGTAGATGCTAAAGTGGTTTGATGCATCAACAGGTATCAAGAGGTTGAAGATATTTAATTTTAAGGGGATATTAATTTCAGCTCTTTATGGTTCAGTGTGGAAAAAGGAGATCAAACACAAACGTTTATGAAGTGTTAATTCACATTTAGGGTGGTCTCAAAGTACTTCAACCAGGAAATCATCTGGAAAAGGTTATAGTAAATCTAGAGCTTTAGTGACGGTCATCACTCAAATGCTGAAAACACAGGAGTGTGATGAACCACCAGGTTGATCAACCCCAATGAGAACTGCAGAACTAAAAGAATTGATGTGAAACAAATGCCCTTTATGGGAGAGATCAATGAAATTCAGTTCATTTGTAAAGTGCCAGCTCATCTGAAGACACTTCCTTATATAGAGCTTGTTTTAATATGCTTTTAGAATCCAATCTTTCCAAACATTTAGATTATTATAATCTCATTTATATCCAACAAGCTAAATTGATTAAATTGATTAACTACGGTGAAATTAATCACTTGTCCAGGTGACGTCTTCAATGACTGATGACATCACTTGGATTAAACGTTTCAAGAAAGAAGAATTTGAGTCCAGATGCTTCAACTTCAGATTAGAGGGTCAAAAGTCACCCTGATGGTTCCAGAGGTGCCATGTGATGGACTGGCGACCTGTCCAGGGTGCACCCCACTTTTGCCCAATGGTACATGGGATAGGCTCCAGCAACGCCGTGACCCCAAAAGGGATTAGGCGGGCCTGGAAAGTGGGTGGATGTCAAAGACTTTTTGGAAGCTGTGTTCCTTATGACATTTGGCCTAAAACTTTTGGCATTTAAAGAAACTAGGGGTGTAACGGATCACAAAACGTACAGTTGGGATTTAGGGTCACCGTTTGGATCATTTTTTGGACCAGTCAAAAGCAAAAAAGAAAAAAAAAACAGGAAAAACCAACAAGATAAAAGCCTAAAATCACTTTTTGAAAAGCTTCAAAATAATATATATATAATAATAATAATAATATATTTGAGAAAAAATGTATAAAGTACTTCAGAGCATAAATATAAACTCACACATCCTTGAACTTTCCACATAAGCAAAAATGTAAAAACATGTACTGTATTTTCCGGACTATAAGTCACTTTTTTATTTTTATAGATTGGCCAGGGGTGCGACTTATACTCAGGAGCGAAATAGGCTCAAATATTCGTTATTTTCGCCACTAAGAACCAGTTGCCTGTTAGCGGTTGTTTCCCACTAACAACCACTAGAGGGCGCTGTAGGTTTAAATAACAGTATTTTCTCTTAAAAGTGTGAGTTATATATGTTTTTTTTCTTCTTCATTGTGCATCTTTTGGCTCCTGTGACTTATAATCCGGAGCGACTTAGTCTGGAAAATACGGTAGTTTCTGATACATTTACATGTCTGGAGCGCAAATCTACAAAAACTGAGAGAAAGGAATGCTTAAAATGCTAATTTTCCCTTCACCCCCCCAATGTTCAAATAAATCTTAAATGAAAAAGGTACACATGTGTGCATAATCGATCACGGATTATCCCTGATCTGTCAGACCCCGTAAAGAAACAAACAAATAAATTGTTTGCGGCAACCAAAACCCTAAAGAAGAATGTTCTGCCTTTTTGTTTTTTCTTTGTTGTGATCCGTCCTGAACATGCCTTCCTTCATTTGGGGTTCTAGGGACGCTAGTGAAACAGTGAAACATTCTCACCTTACTGAGCTGAGCCATGACCTCCCACAGGAGGCTGTGCAGAATGGACAGCTCCCGGCCCAGGTCGATGTATCCCTCGAAGCCGCCTGCGTTGCTGACGCTGTCCAGGTTGGAGATTTCATAGAGGAACTGCTGCATGGAGCCCCACTCCATCTCTAGGAACTCATTCATGAAACACATGTACTCCTCTTTGCTGCCAAACCTGCCAGAGTCAGAGGAACAGCATCGTTTTTGGTGCTAGAAGTTTCTGTTCTAAAGTTCTGTTGATATCATTATACCCCAAAAATATGATCAGATTCTTCCTATTCCTTATATTTAAAACATTCAGAAATACTATGAACTTAATTTCACTTTAATCGGGCTGTGACACCCAACTGACACAAGAATTATACAAAAAAAAAAACAATTTTCCTAAAACTTAGAATCCCAGAACAATGCTGCAGTGATACCAAAACCTCCAGTAGAGTTCAGCCAGAGTTTGTAGCTCCAGTAGACGGTTGTGAGGACAATGACATTCTTTCTTTCTTTTTTTAACCAATAGTCACTCCATTGGCTCTAAAACACAACTGCTGATTATCACCAGTCAAGTATAAGCTCAACTTTTTTCGATTCTTTTGATCCACTCAACACAATTTGATTCATTTCAAGTTTGAGTTCACACGGTTTACACATTTGTCTAGAAATAAATTAATCATGAATATAAGTTTTGAAGATATTTATATTCATCTGATCCAGTTCAAATACTGTAAAATCTATTAGTGAAATAATGAGATTGTTGATATCATTGAGTGTTACATGGATTCTCTAAACGGAGAAGTTCTAACCAGAATGTTCCAACATCGTAAACATTGTTCTGCTTCTCCATTTCAGTTTGGCCACTAGGTGGCGATGGCGCTGTATTATTACACCTTATTCCAGAAGAAGAAAAAAGAAAGACAAAAAAAAGTGTTTTAGACCAAAAATTGTTACTTTTAAACAAATGTTTCTTTTAAAAAAATAGTTTGTAGATTTAATGCCTCTGAGTTTATAAAGATGTCCGTGTCATCAACTATGTATGTTTACGTCGACCGAGCGTTAGCATTAGCGGTCCATTTCATTAAACAATAGCATCACGCTAGCTTTCATGTGCTAAATTGATTTCTAATTTTATGGATCAATTATTGGTTTATTGAGCTTAGATTGATTCAAATCCATTAATCAATTAAATCAGCCCAGCTAATAAAAAGATCCTCTTAGCTAACCTCACTGTCATCGTCAATCACAGATCCAGATCACACCTCCCCCGATCAATCTGCCTGTTCTATTCCCGCCCCTTTTTATCTTTTGCCTTTTTTGAATCTGGGATGAGAGTGGAGTCATGTTATATCAAACTGTTTTTTTTTTCAATCAATTTTTGACCAAAAGTGGTCAAAAGTTTAGCATATACTGACTCAAGTTCCATCTGTTCTGTTTTTAGGGATCCTGTCATCAGTCAATACGCTGATGACACCGTCTTTGACCTGAACATTAGTTTCATGTTTGAATCTCTACAAAAAGCTAAAAATAAGGACAATCTGCTTCCAGCTTTCTAATCAAACAGTTGTCTGCTTGAAATTCTCATCAAACATAAAAAAGCACAAACATTGGTAAACCGGAATAGCAAAACTCCACTGTACTGACTTGGAGAAGTTGGCCAGGTTTTGCACGACTTTAGCGATGAGGGTGAGCGTGCGAGACGTCTGCTCATCCGGGTACTCCTGGGTGAGGTTGAACAGCGACGGGGACATGATGGCCGGACACAGGAAGCGCAGGAACAGAGAGCCGCTGATGAGACGGTCTGCAATATCCTCGCGGCCGCGCTCTGCGCAGCGCACCCTCCAGGAGGCAAAGACTTCCTTCAGCTCTCGAGGGAACACGCTGTGAAGGCAGCAGCATCAGTGTCTCCTCACCACGACTCTTCATGTATTCACGTTTAACTCACCAATGGGAGTTGACGATTTTGCAGAGGGCCAGCTCACAGCACATGCGAAGGTTGGCTTGATGGTCTGGCAGAATTGAAGGTGATATTCTCATCGGGTCCACTTCACAATTTTCTTCTGACTCGTACAAGGCTCTTATGAACTCCCCTGAAGGTTACAGGTCAGAATATGGATAACATTACTCATGTTCTGTTTGATTCTGTACATCTTTGATAAAAAGCAGCCAGAAACTCTTCATCTTAAAAAAGTATTTAAAGATCCTTTGGCTTCTCTGCTTTTTCTCTTTTGTGTCATAATGACGTGCATGTCCGCTTCATGAACACTAGGGAGCGGGATCTCTTTACTTATTATTGACTTATGAAAGCAGAGCACAAGTAACATGAGGCGGTTATAAGTTGGGAGTTTATTCCGTCTGACATCGATAGTGTTCAACATGAAGGAGGAAGTTTAGTCCAAAAGAAGAATTTTATCGGTTTCCTGTCAGTGAATTATTGTATTTAGTGATCGAATTCACCCATTAATGTGTTTTGAGTTATTGGCCAAAATGTATTTATGAATAAAATGAAATAAAATACAATAAAAAGTAAAATAAAATGAAATAAATTAGAATAAAAGAAAATCAAAAATATAATAAAAAGTAAAATAAAATGAAAATAAAAAATAAATAAAATACAATAAAACAAAATAAATTAAAATAAAAAGTGAAATACAATAAAAAAAATGAAATAAAATCATTAAAAAATAAAGGTTAAATAAAATAAAATAAAACAAAATAAAACAAATTAAAATAAAAAGTAAAATATAATAAAATTAAATGAGTAAAATAAAAAAAAGGTAAAATACTAATATTTTTATTCTTATTCATAAAAATAAAGGTAAAATATAATAAAATGAAAAAATAAAATAAAATGCAAATATAATAAACTGAATCAAATCAAATAAAAAACACAATAAAATAAAAATAGAAAACAATAAAATGAAATGAAACAAACTGAATAGAATGAAATAAAATAAAATAAGAAAACTAAATAAAATAAATTTCTGTAGCCGAGGATTTGTCGACAGAAACATGTCGATTCTTAGACGAACCATGGAAACAGGTGAACACCTTTTATCTCATTTTATTTTCTGTCATCCTAAAAAGAAAAGCTTTTAAATTGAAAATGTTTCAAGATTTAGAAAAGCGTCAGTTTGTCAGTTTTTGGACGGTGTTGCAGTTTTGAGTTTTTTGTTTTATCGTGAGGAAGTAAAGGAAGGAGGACGCTCCAGCTCACCGATGGCATCCTTGAGGTACTTGTGTCCGATCAGTTTGAGGTACTCTTCTATGGCTTTGGTGGCCAGAGTGTTCTCTCTGAAGATAAGGTGTTCGCGGTCGATGAATCTGTCCACTTCACACATCGCCATGTCCGACAGGAAATCCTGCAGAGAGGAGGAGCGGCGTTACTGCAGCGTAGAGAGAACGTTTGAACCCGCGGACCGATGGTCCGTACCTTGGCCTTTCCCGTGCTCTGCAGTATGTGCACCAAAGCACACGCCACCTCCTCTTTGCTCTTGACGCTCAGCACGGGCTCCAGCACGGCGCACAGGGTGCGGTAGTTGTTGGTGACGTACTCCGCGAACTCCTTGTAAAGCTCCATGGGCAGGATGTTCATGGTCTGGAAGCGGGACTTCAGGCGAAGCGATGCGTTGATGATCTTCCCTCCTCCGACGCCGGCTCCCTTTGTGAGGACGCTGGGCTGGATGACCGGGTACCACTGCTCCACAAACTGCCGTCCGGTGATGCTGGAGATGGGGATGCTGACCAGCCCTAAATATGTGCTCTTTTCCTTTAATAAAAACACAGTTGTGATAAAAACTTTTGAATAAACATCTTTAGTTTACGGGTTTTTGTCTCCAATTCCAGAACAATGCCTATCTAAAGAATTATTAATTATTATTTAGATTATTCAATATTTAACAAGAAACTCAAAATACTTTTATAAACATGTTAGTTTAAGTGAAATTCAGCAAAATCAACAAACACATCTAAACTGTTTTCCTTTGTAGTTCTGGCTTCTCACAGTTCAATGTTCGTATTGATGAGATTTTCACTTTGTGAAATCAGTGATGTCATATCCGCCGTTTGGGGAAAATAAAAAAATAAAAACTAGTTCTGTTCAGGTGATAAGCCTGACTGTTGAAAAGCAGGACATTGGGCAAACCCCACGTGAACACATGGCTAGTAAGGGGCCGGCACTCAATCAAGACTCCAGGCCTCGAGGGCCGGTGTCCTAACCAACCAGCCACTGAAGCTCCTTATTGGTTAAACACACCTGATCCAGGTAATCAGCAGCAGATAAGGCAGGATTTCTGCAGACCCTCGAGGCCTTGAGTTTGACACTCCTGGACTAGAGTGTGGCACCGTATGACATCATCACCTGTACATGGCCCTATAAGTACTTCCTACATGCATGACAATGGTACGTTCCATTTTCATGATGTCCCTTGAGGTGGTGGAACGAGCCTCAAAGGATCCTCTCTACGACCCTCTACGGACCCGAGCGACCCAAAAACCTTCAGCCGGGTCAACCCCCATACGAGTGCACGGGACTAAGACTTCTGACTGTAGGTTTATAAACTTGAAGCACTTCTACAGTGGAGTGATCTCTCCTGACACCATAAACTGTGTCAACGTACCTCAAAAACTGATATTTAAGAACGTAAATGTCAAGAAAAATCGTCTTGCTTTCTGTCCTACAAAAGAAAAAATTCAAGAGCAAATTACCGTATTTTCCGGACTATAAGTCGCGTTTTTTTTCATAGATTGAATGTCCCTTTAAAAAGTACAGACATTATTTTTATCTTATTTCTAAAAGAAATGTTTTTGCAGTGTAGCAGGAAGCCAGAAACTTTTTTTTCCAACAGAAACTCAATCTCACAAAGACACTCATCCGTTTGAAATGCTCTCGTTTTAACCGTGAGGACATGTTTCTCTGGGGAACTCCGTCTGTCACCTTGCGTCTCTTCTTGTCCGTCTCTTTGTAAAGATGAAGGCGGAGGTTGCGGACGGCCGGCAGGTTGTTGAACTCGAAGTGCTCGCCCCAGAAGACGGTGTCGGTGCGGGGCTTGCTGGTGGTGCGCGCGTACAGCATGTCGTCCAGGCACAGCTCGCAGTAGTAGCGCTTCTTGGCCGGGAGCTCTCGGGCCTCGATGATCCACAGTTTCAGCACATTGTCCACCCTCCGGCTGTTGTCCTGCGTGGAGAAGAGGCCGCGTCACGCCAAAGTAAAAACCGCTCATCGATTTGAGGAACAGTCATGTGCAAAAGGTGGGTCTGAATCTAAATCGCCCAAAACTATTCAACGATAATCTGGATGTTACGTCCTGCAGCACCTTTTTCCCTCCAGTCCTCCGGCTCACCTGGCAGGTGTGGCCAATGCGCCTTAATTGATACCAGCTATTTAAGACAGAGGAGGCCAGCAGAGCAGCGGGCTGGGCTTCAGTTTATTTCTCTTTTACCCTTTTTGTCCTCATCAGTCAGCTAGTTTGGACCTTGGTAGTCTTAGTTTGTGAGCTTTGTTTATTTGTTTTCTTTGGGTATTTTTGTTAGACCGTCATTAGCAGGGAGCTGCTGACAGTAGCCATGGCGTGATCAGCAGTCTCCATCACTTGTTTTATGTTTGGCTAAGGTTCCATTCCCACTTTAGTTGTCTTTTCTAACCGGCACACTAATTATTTTCTTTCATTTCAGGACACAGCGTTTCCTTTATTTAATAAACTGTGTTCCTTTTATTTTTGGTGTCCAGTTTTTGTTATTGTCCCCTAGACCAAAGCCGGATTTACTCCCAGGGGACGAAGATCACACTGGATAAAAGACGAAGATACAAGCGAGCCCATAAATCAGTAGCTTTTTATATTCTTCACCAGAACTTGACTTGATTGTTTATAATTGGGCCAGGAGTCGATTAAAAAAATGTAACTAATTAATCGCAAACTGGAAAAAATTAATCGCGATTAATCGCTATAATTATTTTTTTTTTTGGGTGTCGGTATTTGCCGACTACTTTTATGTGTGAATAATCACAATATGAAATGACACACAAAACTCCACATTTAGAACATTTATTTTTAATTAGTGCTGCCAATTGATAAAAAAAAATCGGATTAATCGCACTTTTGTGTCGGGATTAATCACGATTAATTGAAATGTTTTATTTAGTTGTATATTATTGCACTGGACCACAGGTCAAAGAGTCCACTTTTTGTGAAAAAGTGATCTAAACCACAAAAATAGCAGAATAAAGTACTAAAAACCAATTGAATATTTATTTTTTTGTAAGTGACCGTGGTGTAAGCAAGATAATAATAAATGAAATGTTTTAACGCACGCCGTGGAAGCCTGAACCGCAGAGTTAAAGCGAAGGTTAATTGATTATTTTCATTAATACATATTAATGTGTTAATTCTTTTCGATTAATCGCGCGTGTTAACGCGTCAATGTTCACATACCTCGTTTTTAAAGTATTTTGGTCCCAAAATGACCTCCTTGTTTCTAAACTCGTCACTGCGGCGATCAAAGCTTCTCAATCAAACTGAAGTCTGGGCTTTGACTCGCCCGCCCTCAAAGCTTGATTACTTTTTCAGCTGTAAAATGACAGATTGTTGTCTGGCTGCACAATTCCCGCCAAGCTTCAGCTCAAACCGAGTTATTACTCGTCCACCGCCGTGATGAATCTTCAGACTGAGCAGATTTTTTCTAATATGTTTGTAAAAAGAAAAAAAAGATGAAAAGAGGAAGTCCAAACTTTTGCGCACGACTGTAATGAGGGGAAAAGAGTCATGACGGATGGAAACAGAGACAGCGAGGGCGAATGAAGGGCAACAGCAGGCCAGCCTGCAGGAGGACGGAGCGGATGGCGACGGCTGGAGCGCTCTCATCTCCAACACTGTGAACGGCATGAAAGACGCCCAAAGACGAGCAGGAAATGAAGACACCCATCTATTAAACATGAGATTCATGCGATGCACACGTGCAGACAACAGGCACGCCATGGCGAGGTTTCTGCAGACACTTCCAAATCGTATTTGATGTGTCCACAGCAGGGGGGGGCTGGGGTTGCCATGTTTCAGTCTTTTGGTTCTAAATCTCCAAAAGGCAAAGCATCGCGGAGATCCTCAGTTCTTGAGTTTGCTGTCTGGGTTCTCTTTGATATCTGCTGCCAAACACAAGGCTTGATTAATTCCAAACCGGCGAGCATCTGGCGGCGCAGTGTGCCAGTGCCCACACGCTGCAGCAGCACCAGCAGGAGCTCCGGCGCTGACATCAGCTTCCACATTTCAATCCAGCCCAAACTTTACCGTCTAATGAAACGCTAAATCAAACTAAAATAAACCCTCAAAGACAGACTTAAGGGGTCCAGAAAGTTAAAAATACCCATAATCCCTTTCTCTGTGGTGGGTCTTATCTCTGCTGGTGCATCTGTGAGGACGTGGAGGAGGGGTTTGGGTTCCTCCGAGCCCGTGACGGAGCCAGGGACCCCTGCAGCAGCAGCATCTGGACGCAGCATCCAGCGCGCGGCGTTTCATCTCAGACCGGCCTAATATCTCCCCGGCGCCATTCGCTATCAGAGCCGCTCGGCTCACGTGTCTGTTCTTCTCTAATGAGAGCGAGACGGGCGTGGGGAGGCTGCAGGAAGAGGGCGTTTGGTGCCTTTGAGATAAGTTTGAACCGAACTGAGGATGAAATCAAACCAAATGGATGTTTGTGTGGTGGAGGACATATTTAAAGAAAATGAAGATTCAAAGTGTTTCAATTCAGGAGCAGGTGAGAAAATAAAGTTTGAAAAAGAGCAGATTTGTGACGTCTGGCTCCATCCAGCTACAGATAAATAGATCCAATAACGTCTTTGTTTTGTTCACAATTCAGAGGATCATTTCTAATAAAGTCCTGCAGAAACTAGTCCTAAAAAAACTAAATTATTTTGAATTTTGGCTAAAATTAGCGAAATCTTTATTTAAAAAAACTATGTTAAAAACACATTTTAATTGGGATGGGTTTTAATGAAAGAATAACTTTCTAGCAGCTTTAGTGCATTTTTTTTTTTTACTTTTTAAGCTTTTCTTTCAAGTTTGTTGGTTTATTTTTTATTCCTGGTATCTCCATAGATGGTGTTTTTTTTAAGTAGCTTCCTTCATTCCTAAATATTCATAAAATATGATCAGTCTAAGACAGGAGTCTGCAACCTTTAACGCTGAAAGAGACATTTCTTTTAGTTAAATAGCCACCAAAACCAAAAAAGAGCCACAAAGTCTCACTTTATCGTTAAAAAATGCACAATATTTATGCTTTTTTGACAAATAAACATTGATTTATGAATGTAGCTTTTAAATATTACAATAATTAAACTACACCAGTGTCTATATGTGCACAACACACTAGATCCTTTCAAAATAAAACCCATCCTGTGTCAAAAAGCTCCTCATGTTGCAGCAGATTTACTTGATTTAAAAATGCAAATCTGTCAAACATGATGTTTTTTATCATTAGGATTTTGTTTTGCTTTTTTTCTTTTACTCTCAAAAATAAGCAAAAAAAACTATAGAATCTATTTATAAGAAAACTCAAAACTTTTAGAATAAACAGAGCTTTTTATTGTCATTCTTTGAGATGTGAGGCACAAAACGCACAACTCTAAATCATTTTCAATTATTTTAAACTGCATTTGTTCAAAATATTAACCACTTTAGAGTAATCTACTAAAAATAAAACAACATTTTGGGACTCTAGCTTTTTTTGCGTAGTTGTTTGACATGTTAAATATCATGTAAACAGAAAGGACAACTCTTAAAGAACTAATCTCTCATTTATTCAGTCGTTAGGATTTTTCATGAAGGCTAGAGAGCCACAATGAAGGGATACAAGAGTCCCATGAGGCTCTGGAGCCGCAGGTTGCTGACTTCTGGACTAAAGAAACAGGGATCATTTTTTAGCAGCTTTTTTTGTGCATTTGGTCTTTTTAGAACCTTTTTTAAATTTTACTTTCCAGATCTACTCGTTGGTTTATTTCTTATTCCTGGTATCTCCATAGATGATGCTTTTTTAAAGATGCTGGTAATATTAGCAACATATCAGTCGCACAAAATCCTAAACACACTTTAGGTCGCGGGTTGAACAGGATAAACATTTATAAAACACAATAAAACGAAAATTTTAAAACGTTCAAAATGTAACTTTTTAACATTACTATGAATAATAAAAAGGCAGGAATTTTATTCCAGAATAAATTAATTTAAACCTTAAATAACTTTCAATATTTTACTCTCCATAAAATATATATTTTGTCAAAATGTCAAAAAAAACATCAGGTCATTAACAACAATAAAATAAAAGGATCTGGAGGGCCGGATCCGGCCCCCGGGCCTTAACACACGTGATCTCAGCAGATCTGAAGTTTTCTGTCACATTGTTCTGAGACCTAAACTGGTTTCTGTAAGTGTTTTAAAACTGGACAGAAGCTTCATCCAATAAAAACTGTGTTTCTGACGTGTTTTTGTAGCATTTTGATTATAGGATGAAGGTCATATATAAAGAAAATGAAGGTTAAAACTTCATTTCTGAGTATTTCTGTATTCAGACGTGAATCCGGAGCACCACAACAGTAGGAACTACAATACTACAACTATCTGCTGCTTCTAGCCACAAGCTCCTGCTCTGCTCCATTCTGATGCCTCCACTTGTAGACGTTTCTGTTGGGCGTTAGGGTTGGGGCTGCGTGAAAACAGATGGATGATGGGAAGTGGAGTTCTCCGCACCAACACCCCTCACTAATGAACTACTGTCGCTCTACAGAAGCTACAGCCGAGAAGTTCTTGTATTTTGGCCAAAAACGTCTTCATCATGATTAAAAGACCACAGAACATTTTTTAAATAGATCTGAAGATCTAAAACCTTTTTGAAAGTTTCTCTAAACTGAGGAAGCTCTTCAGACCGGCTCGTCGGGTTCGACCTGCTGTCTTCAAACGTTCTCAGTTGCTCGACATAGACAAGACACAGAGACGATGGTGGTTCACACAGAGCAATGGAGCGCTGCGCTGGAGACAAACAACAGCGACGGGGACGGGGAGAGGAGAGACCGACAGAGGAGCGTCCCGTGGTTTTTCCCTTTCTCTCCCCTCACCTTGTTGGGCTTGACAGCTCTCTGCAGGTTCTCGATCCATTTGTCTCTCTCTGCAGCTGAGCGACACGCAAAGCACTTGGTTCCCGAAGCCGTAGTCACCTGAGGTTACAGCCAACGGTAAATCCATCAACCACAGCCATTAGTCACCATGGAGACAGCAACTGCGGCGCCAAAACAATGTCTCCTATTCATTCTCAACTGGTGATGCACTAATGAAAAGATGAGAAAACTAAGCAGCTTTCAGCGCCGGCCGGGTTCTGCCAGTCGGCCGGCTCACCTCGAAGCAGTACTCCTGCCCCAGGATGCTCGAATGCACAGGTTTGATGATGGCGTCCTCGTCCAGCGTGAGGTCCAGCGCCTCAGCGGCGCTGCTGGGGGACAGCAGGGACTCATGGGAGTGGGACTCTTTGAAGCTCTGCATCAAACGGGTCCTGAGAGAGGCGAGAGAAGGGCTTTAGTCCAGGAGCCGCACAGATTCTAGAGCCAGGATTGTTCCAAAACCAACATTTATGAGGCCAAACTGTAAAATATCTCTACATTTTAACAAAACATGAACAAAAAAATGATTTTTCTAGAAGGTTAAGTGAGGTTTATGGAAGTACAAAAACAATCTGATGTAATATTATAGCTCATATATCACGGAAAAGTTCAAGAAAGCACAAATTTGACAGTTTAAATCAGCCGATGACCTGAAAAGAGTCCAGAAAGTGTCTTATGATGAATCAGCTGCTCCTCATCGCCAGATCCGTTCATCAGATTTAGATCAGAGGATGTGATATGAAGCCTCGAATGGACGAGATTCAAACTTTATTTATTTGTGTTTACGTAAAAGCAAGTAAAAACTACACTTTAAAAAGCGCAAAGTCTTTAAAAACAAATACACACAAAACAAAAGCTTTACTCAACATGAACACCCCTCCCTCCCCCAGTATAAACCTTTTACCAAAATAAATAAAAACGGATGAAGTGATATCATGGGGATCTGCCCCCCGCCCACTAATAACCATAGGGGGCGTGGTCCCAGGACACTACGCAGAGCCCGGCAGGCCAGGGCCCACTCCGTGACCACAGGACTGACGTTCAGAGACCTTAAGGGCAAAGATGAGAGGAATCCTGTGGATTAAGAAGACATGAAGGACCCCCCCCCCATAGAACACACACCAGGGTTAAAGTTTCATTGAAAAAAGAACAAATTAAAGGAGTTTTAACCTGAATAAATAAGTAAAAACAGTAATAAGTATAAAAAAGTTTATAAAAACCTGAGTGAAAAAAGAAATAACTAATATTTAAAATAAATAAAATACCAATATGACAGAAAACAGTATAAATATATATGCAAATATAAAATAACATAAAATCAGACAAATATTAATAAAATAAAAATAAAATAAAAAAAACAGCAAAAAACCGAATCTTAATAAAGTAAAAAATCCTTGTTTTTTCTGTTTTGTAAAAAACTAAATTATCAATAAAGCTTCTAAAAAGTAAAATAGTTTAATAAAGTATGTCTTAGTGAGAAGAACTTTTTCCCTAAAATAAGTAAATTCAATAAGACCAGTTTTCCTTTTTTTCAAATTTGTAGAATTTTTAAATTTAAAATCTGTTATAAGGTAAACATGGAAGGATTAATCCTCCTTTTTAGCTCCAGCTCAGTTCATTCTGAGTAAAAACTTTTGGTGTATTTTTTTATTAGAAGTTGTTAAGCTGACTGATCTCCAGTTAGATAAAACCTTTAATCAACAGCAAATCTAACAGTATTTATTTTAAGTGTATCTTACATTAACTAAAGCACCCGTTAAGTCTCCTGTACGGCGCCCTCTGCAGCAAATATCCTGCACATACTTTTAAAATAAAAACATATTCAGACACCTCAATTTCATCTCACTGCTACTAGTATTTCAGAACTATATATTTCCATAAATACAATCATTTTTTAATATATCACTAAATACAATCCTAAATCCTGATTAACAGCATCCCACAAGAGGTGATGGAGGTTTTTTCCCATCATCCCACGCACACATGCATGCAGGAAAACTGCTGACGTTAACACGACCACGATGACAGACACACGGTGACACGAGTCTAACCCGAGAGCGAGGAGTGCTGGTCAGCAGCGGTGAAGCCCCACCCCCTCCCACAGCAGGAAAAACAAAGAGAGATGAGGAGAATGAAAACCAGGTCCTGAGCTGTGCGTCCGTCAGCGGAGCGGCGCCTCCAAGCAGGAAAGTGAGGAGAGACAAACTCCAGGAGTGAAGGAGGGATAAAAATAGACCCAAAGGAATGAGTCAGATTGAAGGGAATACAGAGAGAGAGAGGAGGGAAAGAAGGTCTGTGGGAAAGAAGACCTCATCTTCATTATGCAAACACAGGAGCTTCTGGAGATTATGGATTAGAGGAGGGAAGATGGAGAAACTCTGGGGGGTCAGAGGATGGAGGAACCAGCAGGAGGTCTGGAAGGAAAGACGCGCTCGCAGACTCAACGTGACAGACGCGCCGCACACCCGAGACCCAAACTCGTGCTTGAAAGGAGGTTAGAGTAACGGGGGCGGGGCTGTTCTTGATGGCAGCAAATGGAAAACAAGCATCGACACCTCATCCTCACCGAGAATTTCTGCAGCTTTTCTCTCAGTTTTATGTTTGTTTCACTTCATGTGACAAATTCAGGACCAACAACTAAAATTATGCAAATGTTTCTTTCTCAAGTGTAGATTTGAGGAGATTTTTCATGTTTTTTGGTATAAAGTCACTGCATGCAACCCTGTATCATTACTGCACCACTTCCGTGCTTTGACTGAAAGCAGGTTTTTGGATTTAGCCCCAATACTCATGTGATGAAGGCTGATCTTGATGTTAAAACAACATTGTTTGTACTTTTCACATTTTTTTCCTCCTCTTTTAGCTCTCCTTAGAATATCGCATTTAAAACAGGCTCACCTGCAAAATAAAGCATTTAAGTTTAGCATAAATCAAATATTAACTCCTAGTGAGCAATTT
>NC_050527.1:25290955-25312639 GCF_002922805.2 Oryzias melastigma | reverse complement strand
GGTTTTTTTTTATTATTATTCTTTCGATCCACTCAGTTCAATAAATTATACACATTTAGACGCATTTGTTATAAATACATTAAAAATCTATATATGTTTTGAAAATATTTATATTCATCTGATTCAGTTCACATACTGTTAAATGTATTAGTGGAATAATAATGAGATTGTTAATATCATACATGGATTCTCAAACAGAGAAGCTCTAATTGTTCTGCTTCTCCTGGAGGACGTTTCAGTTTGGCCATTAGGTGGCGATTGCGCTATAGTATTACACCTTATTACAGAAGAAGAAGAAAGCATCAGCAAAAAAAAACAGGGCTTTAGACCACAAATAGTTGCTTAAAAAATCCCTTAAAATAGTTTAGAAAATTCATGTCTGTGAGTTTATAAAGATGTTATTTAGTCAACAATGTTTGTTTAGGTCGACTGAGCGTTAGCATTAGCCGTCCTATGGGAAATCCTATTAATTGTTAGCTTCAAGCTGGCGGACTTTAGATCTAATAAACTTAGATCGATTCAGATCGATTTTTGTCAACTCAGCCCCAATAGTCACAATTACTAGTTTAAAAATGGTAAAAAATATATTTTTTCCTATTTTTTTAAATAAATAGCTTAGTTTATAATATATTTCTTGATATATTGAATCATTTATTTTGTATTTTTTGAAGCCTGTTGACCTTTAAAAGTATCAAAAAGCATCAAAATTGCAAATACTTGACTGTTTCATTGCATAAAAACTTATATTTACTGTTTTTATATAATCTTTTAGATCACAAAAGAAGTTTTAAAAAAGGATTTTTATCATTTCGCCATTTGCTGATGTTTAAATGTGTGAATATTAAAAAAGAAAACATTCAAGCAACTAAAATAAAAAAATATATTATATTTTTCCCTAATTATAACTTAAAAATATAAAGGTATATACAAAATGACATTATATATTTTTAATTTTGCTAGTTATTAGAAATATTCTGCAGAATCTTCCAGACAATCCAAAATGCTGTTATGACATCACTTACACTAATAAACATGAATTTCATTTAATTTATTTAGTATTCGCGATTCTTTAACTGATAGAAAAATAACTTTAAATGGTAAATTTATTCCTTTGAACTTTAGGCCTAAAATCTTGCAGTTTGATCAAACTTTTCAGTGTTTTTTTTTCTCACATTTTTTTCTATTATTATTTATTTATGTATAGTGTTTCAAGTTTACCTGCTGGTAACAGGTGAACTCTCCAGACTGAATACAAAGGTTGACCAGTTTTGTCTGTGATCGACTCAGATGTGTAAAAAAAAACCTTCTATAGGGGAGCTAACCTCACTTCTTCAGAGGCTTCTGGATTTTATTTTTTATTCTACAGTCTCTTCAAACTAAAGGGAGGAACAGACGTCTCCAACTTCCCCGATGAATAAATCATGCTGACGGTTGTCTTGGCAGACGGCCGTCTCTGTACAGGTGTGGCGTTCTCCGGGGAACGCTCTTGTCCTGATTCCTGCTTCACAGACGAGCGTCGCCCTGAAACGTCCAGGCTGTTAGCTGTCCTCCGGGAAAACGGATAAACCGGCGAACGAGGCTGGACTGATGGACGCTCTTAGTGATGATTGGGCTTTTAAATGTGAAAATGTTCAGGTGAATAATGGACTGAAGAGCGGCGTGATGATGGAGCTGAAGGCAGCAGACAAACTCGGGAGTTTGTGGATTCCTGTGTGCTGCTGCAGCGACGCTCCGGAGGACACAGAGGAGGTATTATTAAGCAAATCTCCCACTGACTCATTATGGCCTGCACAGCTGCAGGTTTCCATGGTGACGAGGGGAATGCTATTTCATCGGCCTGGATGAGAGACTGCTACGATGCTCGCAGTTTAAGTGACTCCAGAACGAAAGAATTCAAGACAAAGATGGATGAAAATGGAGGAAAAAAAGAACATTTAAATTTGAAGTGGAGTTTGCATCTGACAGAAAATATGAGGAAAACTAGATCAGATCGATAAAATGTTGGTTCTTTCTGTCTTTTAGGATAAATAATGTGAAGTCAGTCGGTATCTGACTTTTGTGATGAGAAGTTTTTCTTTCAACAACCAAATAATCAAAAGTTTAAACACAATTATTATCATAAACATTATTTACATACTCGTTTTGATAAATAACTATTCAAGAAATCAGTTTTTACATAAAAATCAGCTTTTTTAAATTTACTTCTGCAATGCAAAAACACCAAAAAATAAGTACTTTTTTCTTTTTTCTAATTGAAATGTATTTTTTTAACTTAAGGTAAAGCTAAATTGTTTTCTTTATAATAAGATTTAACAGCTTGTTTTAGGACAATAAATGCTGAATATCTTGTTGAGTCGTTTAATCTTGAAAGCATCTTATTTTAAGTAATATCTTTAAAGAAACACATTTTTTTACTCAAAATGTATTTAGAATTTTGACAATTTTATATTACACTGAAAAAATTAAATGTTGGATCAATTAACAAAAAATCAGTAATTTGTTACATTCAAAATTATTAATTCGTATCAAATTAAAACAAAAGTTTAATTTGATACGAACCAAGAATTTTTAATGTAACAAATTAATTATTTTTTGTTAATTGATCCAACATTTCATTTTTTCAGTGTAATTAGTCTAGAATTAAGGATATTTTTGAACAATTATGTATGCATGTAAAGAAACATAACTTCTTAAAAAGTATACGGGATAATTTTAAGACATATTATTTCCAGTCACCAGAGCATTACATCTAAATACAAGTGATTCATTTTGTCTTTTAAGGTCAGGACTTCACAACTTATTTTAAAGAATCTCACCAAGAAAAAATGTACTACTTCTATAGACTTTCTGCTGGAATTACGTTTTGATCCTGTTAAAATAAAATAAAAAAAATGACAGTACATCAAAGAACATGAAGACTGGAGTTCCGGTGTTTGAGGGTTAACTGGAAGGCTGCAGCAAACACACAATCAACACACAGTTTTGTTCCATTTCTGTTCTTAATTGTGATTCATCATTAATGCAAAAAAAAGTTAAAAAAGTGAAATAGGCTGATGTTACTTTGGATATCTGGAGATAACGGATCAATGTTGGAGTTAAAAGTCAAACAGCATCAGAAATGTGTGTTTAAACTCCACAGAAGTGCAGTAAAGTGAAGCAAATCTTCTGGAACGTGTGACCAGAACGATTTCAGGTTTCTGATGAATTAAATGAGTTCTAACTCATCAGTCTCCCTCTTGTTCATCTGTTTCAGCTTTAAAATACCAACAGGTGATCAAACCCACCCAACCCGACCAAATCGCCGCCGGACTCTCACTGACCTGTCTTGGTCAGCACTGCGGAAGCGGGGGAGGATCATCTGGCGGAAACTGCTGGTTCGGTCCAGTTTGGGCTGACTCTTGGCCCTCTTGATTGAGCCCTTCAACCGTCTACTGAGGAAACTCTGCAGCGTGGCGGTGGCGGCGGCGGCGGTGGAGGAGGACGAGTCAGACAGATGAAGGAGGGGAGGATGAGGGGTTCAGATCGGAGTGTTTTATTGAAGGATGGATCGATGAGCCAGCCGAGCCCGGTTAGAAATGATCATGAGGAAATCAAATGTTTGTTTGAGATGCATTAAAAAAAATCAAACGGAGACGAACAAAGAAAATGAAAGACGTGACGGAAAGAGCAAACAGTACATTTATTAATATCAGGTGGTCAACAGCATCAAACATGTTCACGCTGCAGCTGCAGTACTCCACATGGTCCTGAAGTGGGCAGTCATGTGCCACTCACTGGAGGCAGTTTGTCCCACATCAGCATCCGTACTGGAGGATTACATAACATCACAATCATTGCAACAGAGATTTAGTCATTTTAGCAGGAATACGGAGCAGTTTCATCACCCAAAGGCAGAAAATAAGAACAAATACTAGAGTTTTGTTTGTTCTTAAAGGAGTTTTGTTTTTGAAATGAGGAAAATCCTCCACCACAAATAACTCTTGAAGATGTTTTGTTGAAGTTAAAGGAGTTTAGTGGTAGTTCTTGACAGACGTTTAAGAAAAAGGCCAAAAGTTTGATGGAAAAAGAGGGATTTCTCTCCAACGTTCTGATTATTATTCTCTCATATTTTCATCATTTTTGAATCCTAATACTGGGCTATGTAAATAAAAGTGAATTGAATTAAAATGAATCACAAAAATGACACTTTTTGAACCGTTTCCCTACAAAAGAGGGTAAAATATCAACAAAGTGGTTTGGAAACTCCTTTAGCTCGTCTCCAGCTCAGATTTCATCTCATTTTGATCCATAAAGACCAATTTTTCCTCAAACCAAGTTGAAAGTATTTCAGATATATTTCTGTTACACTGATGTCACCATTTGGGTTCACACTCAATGGCTGCGTTTACATGTGCAGAACGTCTTTAATTGGATCAAAGATCAGGTTAACTGAAAAACTTCAACGTTTACATCCACCACAGATTTGATCGGAATAAATCACTTTGACACGAAGTATCTAACATACAGGAGACAGTCGTAGAAGAAGTAGAAAAGGGTGAGATGATTTTCTGAGCATGCTTTCAGTGTTATTAAGTCACTCTTCGCTCATAATTTTCTAAATCCGCACGGATCCGGATGAAGGCTAACCCCGGGCTCAAACCGGCTCCTGTCGGACGCTGGAGCGGTCTAGCTACAGCAGAGGATTCACAGTGGCTGCGAGTGGCTGCAGGTTCTGCTGCCGAACTCACAAGAATCCAAACGCAACAACCGCTATTTCTATATTAACAAACCCTCAATCCGCTGGGATTTGGGATTATTTTCATAGATCTTCCTTTTCTGTGTGACTCATCTTTATACAGTGGGTTTATGTACTAATACTTTTGTCTTCTACAGGCTTAAATGTAGAGTACAGCAGAAAATAGGTTCTGTTTTTAAAAATGTACCGATAAACTTTTCCGGTTTAGGTCATTAATAGCCCCAACTTCACAAAAAAGTGTTCCGGCATCCGGAAAAAATTTGAAGCCAACAAAACGGATACGGAGCGCCGGACCGGACTGGATGCAGTGCGAGTCCCTCTGACTCTTGTAAAGTTACGTAAATACTCTGGTGGTACCAGAGCAGTGTTGGTTAAGTGTTAGGTTAATACGTAACAACAAAATGCAGCCCCGGATGCACGTTAAATCCGTGCGGGCAATGTCACGGTCAGTTACAGTCAGTACATGGAAATAACCTCAGCCTTTGTTTTGTCTGGACACGACTGGCAACACGAATTCTCGTGATTGTTTGCACGGTTTCTCGGTGCGTGGAGCGGCATTTCCAAATTCAAAACCTGCCTTCACCAGTTCATACACCGTCTTGAAGCCGCTCGGGGACAGGGTTTTCCCGGTTCGAAGCCTCCTCCGAGCGCACGCCGTAACAAAGCACCCTCCCCCGCTCGCAGACACGAAGCTACAAGTCTGCGCAGAGCAGCTGGCCGGTCCTGTTGCTGCGCCAAAGCCTCCTCTGGAGCGCCACACCGTCTACACATGACGTAAAAACCAGCGCAGTAATGATCCACAATCCGAATAAACTGGTAACACACACCATAATCGTATCAATAATCCACCTATCTCCATCGGAAGGACATTTGGATCCGAATGAGTCTGATCAGATCGGAGTATTCCGATTTACAGGACGCCCCTTTTCCATTCCGATCAGGCGTTTATTCCTGTTACCAGTTTCTGTTCCAACGGCATTATTCAGTGGGACCCGGGGGCGGGTGTGGGGGGAACACCTTGTCACCTGGCGTGAGTCAAATGTCTAAAAGACGTGACGAAAGACGCGACTCCATCTGCTGGTTCTCAGCTTTCAGAGCTGAGTCTGAATCTGATTGAGCTTTAAGAATTCCAGAGTTGAGGTGTTTTAACTAAAGACGAGGGTGAACTCTGATCCGCCGTAACAGGACGGTAATGGGGGGGGGGTTCGAGGTTTGGCTGCTCCCTCCATCTGCTGCTCAGCCGTGACTCAGGTTGATGTCAGCCTCCTGCTGTCTGTCTGACCTCAAAAGGATGCTCTAAGTGACCAGCTGTGCGGTTAAACGGTAAACTCTGGGTTATATTAGCCCGATTCTTCACTCTCATGCATCCTAGCTCACATTGAAGACGGTCTCATTCAAAATACCAACAAAGTAGTGATTTTTATATAAAAATCCCTAAATAACACACACTCTTTGAATTACTGCAACTCCTTTCATTATACAATAAATCTAACGAGGAAAGGCAGCTCTGCATATCGACTTTGCCTAACGTGTTACATAACAGCGCGATGAGTCAAGTGGTAATACAAAAAAGTGTTTTCATTGCATTTTCCTGAAATATGAAACCTCCAAGCGCAAAACTTTTTTTTTTCCAGTAAATGCAAGTTTTTCAAAAATGATGTGTTTCCATCAGGCAAATGTATTATTATAAATACAATTTGTGCAATTTCATAGTCAACAGAAAAGCAGCTTTAGTTGTAAGTCACAACAAATGAATTTAAGGAAGATCTAAAGTACAAAAGCGTCCCAGTGAGGTGAAGCTGTTTCTCATTGGTCAGTTAACAGACCCGGACGTCAGATTTAACACTGAAAACAGTTGGAAGCAGATTCCATAGACGCCCGGAATGAATCAGAATGAGAGAAACTCTGCAAACGTTTTAACTCTTTAACATAAGAAGTGTGACCAGTAAACACCTAAATAACACACACTCCTTGACATCCTGTAACTCTTTAACCATTTTTAGTGATCAACGTAAATCATCTCATCCTTACGTAAAGCGTTGAGTATTGCACTGCGGTGAAGTTAGTTTTAGGTTGGATATTCGACAGACATTCGCTCTGTTCATATTTAGGGACCGTCAACAAATGACAGAATGTTTCTTCAATAGCTCTTAAATTATTGCACCAAATCAAACCAAAACCCTTTGAAATAATAAAACCGATTAAGAACCATCTATAACAGCAGTTGACATTAGCTTTTGATGCTTTTTCTGATTTTAGTCATTTTTTTTGAGTAAATGTTCACATTTTTCTTCAATAGCTTTTATGTTTTTAGATTAAATCCGTCCAAATCACTTTAAAATAATAGAATTGACTAAGTACTATCTATTGCTGCAGTTTAAATTAGCTTTTGATGCTTTTTCTAATTTTAGTCAATTTTTTAGTGTGAAACTTTCAGATTTTTCTTTTAGGATTTTAGAACAAATCAGTCCAATTGACTTTAGAATAGTAGAACATATTAAGAACTATCTATAACAGCATTCATGCAGGTGATTTTACAGATTTACCTAATAAAGGAAGTGAGGTAATGTTCGGGCATGTGCAGGGGGATTTGGATGGTGGTTACAGATTAGGATTGGGTTTCTCTGTGACAGAATCAGATGATTGATCCGTTGATTGCATAAAAGTTCCACATATGAGCCCAAAGGTGCTTCAGAATCCACCAGAATCACATCAGTAGTGGCAGTCAAAAGAATGTCAAAACTGGAGCAAGATTTCCAACGTTAAAAGGTTGAATTGCATCAGTCAAGAACATTGTTTGAAGTCAAAATTGGACAAAAATAGTTTCTGTGAATTCCATGACAGCGACTGCCGTGAAATAAGAGAAACAGGTGTTTAGTTTCCACGTTCTGTAGGACACGCCCCGCTCGAAGCTTCTGCAGAACATCTGACGTTTCAGTTTGGATCCATTTCTGCTCCAGTTTTGGACTTGAGCAGACTAGACTGAGTTCCCGCTTCGCTCCAGCGGCGAGCGGACGCTGAATCGTTCCCTGTCAGAGGAACCCGCCGTGCTGCATTGAGAGGGAACTGAACACCTGAAGGAACGCTGAAAGGGAGATGAAACTTAACGAGACACAAATCGATCCTTTAAGCTCCTTCATGGGCGCGTTTGTTAACTTGTGATGAGTTTCTGCTGCTGCGGATCAAACCATAAACAGATTATTTCTGTCCACTCTCTCTCTGATGGAAGCTTTATTTAATCTGAACAGAGACGGCCGATCGCAGTTCTGCCATTCAGGGATCATAACATTCATTTGCTGTGTTGGAGCTTTTTAAACAAATCAGATTTTCTGCTTATAAAGGCTGGAAGACGCCTCCCTGCTGGTTTGGTTTTCATTTTCAGACGTGATAAAAACTTTTCTGACCGACTCTGCATGAGATGGAATTGGTTTTGTCCGTCTTTTACACTCTAAATATAAAAACGTAATCAAATGAAAACAGAAAGTGTGAAGTTCTGATGTAACAATAAACTCCCTTTATGTGTCTTTGATCCCTTATCAAGTGCTCCTTCTGGTAATTAATTTTTCTTTTTTTGGACCTTATTTTCATGAAAGTCCATAAATAAAAGGGTGTTTTATTGGACCAACTTTAACAGAATGTTTGGTTGAACTTTTTCCACATCAAGTCACGACATTATTTAATGTACAATCACCGCATCGATGAATATAAGTTTATTTTAAAATGTGAACTTGGCTCCACCTTTGTCCTTTAATGATTCAGTTTTATCACCATCCAAGAACAAAGCTGGTGTGTTCAGACCCGCACACACCGGCTGCACAGCAGAGAGTTTAAAATGAGACTGAAGTGCATTAACCTGAAATGTTTTGGCGAATAACGTTCTAGACGTTCTGAGGAGACATCCAAAAATGAGAAAAAACAAAGTTTATTCAACTAAAAAACGATTAAACTAACTGATCATTTATCAGTGACTAACAGCGGAAATTTCTAAATTTCAAAACGGGGTGAGCACTTCCGGCCAATGATTTCAGGCCCAAATGAGGTTTTTTGCTTCGGCAGGGGGAGGGACTTCCAGGCATTCATTTTCGGGCGCCATATTTTTTCTCTGTAGCCAGATACTCTGCCAGCAGACCTGGAGTTTCTCTTCCTCCTAACCTTCAGAAAGGTGTGAGCGATCAGCCTCAGACACCTAACTGTGGATGAAGCTGCTAATCTGGCTAATTTTTTATGGACTCAAATAAGAACCTCGGACAAAAAGCTGACAGAACGTTTCGGTTTTTCGCCGTGTACTGCTCCTCTGTTGACACGACAACTACCAACACACGAGTCCAATTCAACAAGCTGTTGTAGGGAAAAACTTAGTTATCTAAGTTGTCTTTTGGAAAAGGATTCATATCTATAAGAGCTTTCAATGTTCACTTGAATAGTTTTTATATAAAATATGAATTGTCCAAAATGGATCAAAAACTAGTTTAAAAAATCTGTTATTCTAAATGGACCATTAAAATAGTCAACGACTAATTTAAAAGTCAATTAGTCGTATGGAGTCAGAGTGTAGTAAAGTTGAAAGTTATAATGACATTATGCTAGCTTTTTTTTATTACGTTTATTGAGGCTATTTTAGAGTTTAGCTAATATTTTAGCTACACGCTACGTATTTTGGCTTATTTAGGCTTTTTTATTTCTTAGGCTTTTTTGGAGTTTTGATAATATTTAGCAACATATTAGCTATTTTGGCTTTTTTGGGGATTTTTGTTTTTTCTTAAGATAATTTGGAGTTTAGCAAATATCTCAGCTGCATGTTAGCTATTTTGGCTAACTTAGGCTTTTTTGTTTGTTTAAAGCTAATTTGGAATTTAACTTATATTTCAGCTACATGCTACTGTTTTGGCTAACTTAGGCTTTTTCCATTTTTTTCGGCTAATTTTGCATTTAGCTGATATTTTAGCTAGCTATCAGTTTCAGCATCTTCAGCTATCAGCTGTACCATCCTCAGCCACCAAATTCATTTTGCATCATTTACTCTAGCATTCTCTCAGGTAATGTCTATATCTAGTTTTTAGTTAACTCAAGGCTAATGATGGTTAAGATGTGTGTTTTACATCCAGTTTGTGCATAATCCGATTAGTCGACTAATCAGAAATAATCTGTGATTAGTCTACAGTTAAATTAATAATTTTTAGCAGGACTAATACTAAACTATATCAGACATACAGGATAGAAAACAGACGTTTTTATGAACTGAATTCACAAAATGCTGTTTGGATGTCAAAAGCTGAAATGCAACAGGAGTTTTATTTTGAAAAGATTAGTGACTGATGATTTCTGGTTCTGCTGAATGTTGTGCATGTTGCTGTGCAGGCGGTGTGCCCCCGGTGTGTGCGGACATTCCCACCATCATTCCCTCAAGCTCCAGGTAGAGCCGCAGGGGGAGACGTGCTCGCCGTGAACAGAACCTCTGCTTTCACCTGGTCACATACCTCAACCGGGGGCAGTGGCGAAATAAAGGATCCTCCCGTTATCGAACCGGCAGCCCTCCAGTCCCCGCCCCAGAGCAGGAAGGGGGGGGAGGAGGCGGCAGGCGAGTGAGGCAGAGTGAAGGACAGGGAGGGGGAGAGGGGCAGAGAGCGGGGCAGCGGGGGCGTGCTGGGCCCCCTTTTGGAGATCTTTTGCTGCTGAGGGCAAAAGTCGTGGGAGGGGGAGACGGTCAGGGACATGGGGAAGGGGTGGGGCGGGGTGCCGCTGGCCCGTCTGCCACAGGTGTGAGGCGGGCCCAGCGGGGTAGGGGGGGCAAGGGACAGCGACAGGGATGGAGGCAGCGAGCAAGGCCGGGAGCAGGGGGGGTTACTCACGGATTGTCGGAAGGGCTGAAGGGGGGCAGTGGGCGGGACCTCCATGCTGGGCTGCTTCCCAGTGGCTATGCTCTTCCGCCGAGCGCGATGATCTGCAGGAGGAGGACAAACGTCAGGGAGGACGGCAGCAACGGTCACATCAGCAACCGAACAGATGAGGAGGAGGAGCTACTGCTCACTGATGGGGGGGCAAAGGTGACCCCTCTTCCACCCAGCAGGTTCAGCACTAATGAGGAGCTTAAGTTGGAATTAGCAGCAGATCTTTGGCTTTCCACCATTGACTGTGCATAAAAACTGGACTGAGTGACCCCTCCCCCTTGACGATCCAAACAGGAAGTACCTGCTGGTTCCCAGAAGCCAAAATCCTACAGAGAAATAAACAGCTTTACTGTCATTCTGTTTGTCAGAATAACCATTCTTGTTTTTTTTAACATGTTCTTGATAATCCTAGTTTTTTTCAATTTTTTTTCTGTACTGAAAGTTATTCAAGTTATAAACTGACCAATCAGACGTCCCCTCTAAAAATAGGTGGTTTCACGCCCAATGTATGAAGCGTCTGATGGATTTTGTTGCCTGCTTTCAAAAGGTAGGGGTGTGGACTTCCTACAAGGTCACTCCTGATTGGCAAGAGTGGTTTCCATAGAAACTGGCTCAGATCATTGACAATAGAAATCACTGGACATATCAAGCCCTCCCCTCTCGTGCTCCAAATACGAAGTACCCGCTGGTATCAATAAGACCAAAAGTTATTTCACTTCTTTCTTATCATATTCTTTCAAATCCTTTTATTACGATATTTATTCTTTATTGCATGTTATTTAGGTTATAAACCGACCAATCAGATGCCTCAGTAAAAGCATGTGGCTCCTGCTGACCCCACCTTGAAAGTTTGATTGACAGCTTCCCCCAATTGGAAGGGGTGTGGCCTCCCATCAAGCTCACTCATGATTGGCGACAGTAGTTCCTCTAAAAATGTGGCACCGCCATGTTGGAACCAGAGACAATGATTGACTGAGTCAACGTTTCTATGGAAACTGTTGTCGCCAATCATTACTAAGTTTGTTTGAAGACCACACCCCTTCCACTAACCCTGACCGAGGCTTGGGAGAATCTGTCAATCAAACGTTTGAGGCGGGGCCAGTGGAAAACACGTGCTTTTACTGAGGTCTCTGATTGGTCAGTTTAGAGCTTGAATAAGAATGGTTATTCAGCTGTTTTTTCTCAAGAGAAGTCTATGGGAATTTGGCCAGCAAGTACTTCCTGTTTGGAATGTTAGGGGAGACGATTACTCAGTCCAGCTCTCTTATACAGTCAAAAACTCACTACTGACTTCACCTCGCTCTAGTATGGCGATGCCAGAATCTCAAAAATATATAAGTAAGTCATTTCCTGTGACTGACTCAGTCCAGTTCACATTTATAGTCAATGGTTTCTACTGCATTTTGGCTCCCAACAGACATAAAATCTTTGAGGGAGCACTTAGTCCCCACCTTAAAGAAGAAACACATACCTGGATTCATTAAACCAGTGAAGTGAGGCGTTTTATAGATACATTTTAATTGTTGGACATTTTAGTCATCTAAACAAATAAATGGGAGGGGCCAATCGAATAGAACCTCAGTACTGAAACCTGAAGAGATGATATTACCAGTAAGGTCACTGAGCTCACCTTCTTTAACTGCAATAATCAGTTGCATAAAGACTTAAACCTTGCAGAACTGAATTGATCTTCGAAGAGGGGTGGAGCTACAAGAGAACAAGAGGGAAAGTTTCCTCCTTGTTCTCTCATTTTTGAGTCAATATTAGTGTTAGTATTGAAGAAGATTAAGAAATCATCAATACAACTATCTTTAAGTGTTGCAAAAAAACAAAACAATATTATTAATAGCACCTCAACCAGAAGAACTGCTGTTTTACTATTAATACACATGTTTGATTCTATTATTTTGAATGATTTTCCACTTTGCTGTTCATCTGAAGTCTTCTGCCCCCTGTATAAAATGTTCTGGATACACCACTACTCTGGCAAACAGGTTCTTTGGCAGCTCCAGGGTGGAACCTGTTGGACACGAACACCAAAACCAGCACCAAACCAGCAGCTATTCATGTGTTTGAAAGGGCAGACTTAAATAAATCTCCACCCATGCTGCGCCCAAACACACCTCTCCCCTCACAGTCAGCGTTGGACTGCAGCGATGTTCTGTCTGCATATCAGGTGGAGGTTGTGAGACAGCTGCATCTATTGACAGGAGGTTTGGGGCACCGAATTCAACTTCCTGTTCTTCACCTGATAGAGAATGTAAAACTAAAGCCCATTAGCCTGAAAACACACAGTGAATGCTAAAAAGGTTTGTTTACACCAAACAGGAAGTCCTACGGCGTCCTATTCATCCAAATCTTGGAGGGAAACATCAATACGGAGTACTAAAGGTCTGCCTCTCAGCGGAAAATTCCTGCACAGCGAAAGTGACTTTAATAGCAGCACAGTCAGAGTAGAAAGAAGCCATTCATGTTTCCCACAATGCAGTTCAGGTGTCACTGCTGGTCAATCGATAAATGTGTGCAGAAAAAAACGGACTCCTACAGAACCAGATATGAGGGAGGTGAGATAAACACGCCCCTTCCTAGTTTAGACTCACAAACACGGAAACTACTGAGATGCAATCCCAGAGAGGAATCAAAGGTTTAGGAGCCAAGAGGAGTCCACACTGTGGATTTAACATGACAGGAACATCTAGTGGTTTGTAAGAGCATCTTCACAGATGTCTCTCATCTTCCTGCCACTTGAGTATTTATCGGCTCTTTCAAACAACTCTGTCCTGAGGCTCCGAACTCCACCATGCTTAACGTAGGTCAGCTCTACAGCCACCAGTGTAAAGATATTTATGAGTTTCTTGAAGAAGACGGACAAGTTCTGTCTGGTTTTATTCTATTGACCAGGCATGTAGAGAAAAATCAATTCAACGATATATCACAATATTTAATTTGGTGATACTTGTATCGATCTAAGACGATATTTAATTAATTATTTATGAGCAAAGATAGTTCAGTGTCTTACTTTTTTGTTCCACTTAAACCCATGACTCCTAGTTGGCAGCACAGCACACTGAGCATCTTTGAGCAGCTCTACAGCGCACCAAAACAACAATTTGCTCGAGTGAAAACAACTTGTAAATGAGATACAGCTCCAGTGCCAAATATTGTGATCATTAGATACATTTAATTTTACAATTTTATTACTATTATTAATATTCAGGTAGATTTTTTTGTCATATTCTTAAAAAAAGTGAAAAATGTTCTATATCACAATACATATTGTATCGTGAGACACGTATCGCGATACATATATCGCCAGACTCTTGCCAACACACCCCTATTGACCGTTTTTTTTGCCGTGCTCACCAAAAGTTGTAATCTAGCACTGCATGTGGATAGTTCATGGACCACATTTTTCAGTCTAAAGGTTTCACACTGAACACGATTCCCGCGACAAAATGACGTGCTCCGCCTCTCTCTCGTCACACAACGAATCTGTTGCACGTCGCCTGTCAAAAAGCTTGACACCATGGCTGCATATGTTAGAACGAATGGAAGACACAAATGATGTAGAGGAATAAAGTTTATTTATTCTACAAAAACATCGGTAATCATGTTTCCATGTTTGGGTTTAAATGATAAATTAGAGGGCTGTGTCTGTATGACAGCCACTTCCCCAGTGTTTCTGTGCCTCTGTGTCTGAGCTTGAAGGCTCTCTGTCTCGTATTAACCGGAGGGGGAAATATAAACTTGGCAGACATTTTTCTTTTTGTTTTTAATTTCTCAATGAGGCCGGAGCGCTGGCAGCCTCTGCACCTCGCAGCGGCTCTCTGTCTGCCAGAAAATCGAGCGATTGAGCTCCGCCGCGGGAGCGAAAGCCGGAAAAAGAGGAAAGTTCTGGACAAATATTAATATTCTACCTGCTGTTCGAGTCATTGAAAAGGTCACATGCCCAAAGCTAAGTTCCTGATTGGCTTATGCGACACAGCCACCTGTCAAACATCAGATATTTACATTTTGGCGGTGCCGCCCGATTTGTGCCTTGTCGCTCAAATCGGGCTCCTGGCAGACCTCCGCACCGCACCAGCCGCTCAAACCGCACTGTGGGACTTCAATTCGCCTCAGAGTGCGCCTGGACCATCGAATTAACATTGAAGTTGGCCTGTTCAAATCCCGGTCGGTGTGAATGCACGTTTAAATGTCAATTCTGCTAGTTTTGACACTTGTACAGTAACTACAGAGACTAACATTCATCCTAGTTACTAATCCTCATTAATTAATGTTTATCACAAGCTTCAAGAAATGGGTTATGAAGAAGAATAATGAGCATTCTGGTGGCGACAGGTTGTACCGAATACCTAAACAATATGCAAGGGGGAGGAAAGGTGAAGTAAATGGTAACTTCCTTGATGTCCAAAGTGCTTTATAGTCACAGTCCCATTCACCAAGTCACAGACACCGTCACCCAACAGCTAATATTTCCGCTGCATGCTAGCTTTTTGGCTAACTTAGGATTTTTCTTTTTTTTCAATTTTTTGGCAAATTTGGAGTTTAGCTAAAATCCGAGCTACATGCTAGCTATTTTGGTTAATTTAGGCTTTTTTATTTTTAGGGGTAATTTGGAGTTTAGCTAATATTTCAGCTACATGCTAGCTATTTTGGCTAACTAAGGCTTTTTTTAGTTTTTAGGCTAATTTGGCATTTAACTAATAATTTAGCTGACTATTAGCTTCAGTGATTTCCGCTATCAGCTTCAGCATTTTTAGCTATTAATTTCACCATCTTCATCTATCAGTACTAGCATCTTTAGCGGCCAAATTCAGCTTCCAGCATTCACACTAGCATTATCGCAGGCAATGCTATATAGCTAGTTTTTAGTTAGTTTAAAGCTAATGATGGTTAGTTTGCGCATGACAAGATTAAATGACTAATCTGAAAAAATAATCAGTGATTAGTCAACTATTAAAATAATAGTCTGTGGCAGAACTATTGCGGCCACTACTCTCTACAACCCATCACAACCCAAAAACCCACACTCCCCGTCCGGGCCAATTGCTTGTTGGGGTGCATGCGACTAAGACTGCTCTCCTTTCTTCCTCTAATTCATTCCCTCAGTTTTGCTCATACTTAACATCCCAAAAATCACTAAACCATTTGATCCTAAAGAGACTCTGCATAAATATCCAGTTTAGAGGTAAATAACTTTTAAGGCCGGTGCAGTTAAAAACCACATCACTCCTAACTTTTTGAGTACATCCAATAAGAGCTCTCACTTTTCTTTATTGCAGGTAACTACTAACACATCCAGCAAAGTACCCGAACTGAGAGGAAACACAAATATACACCTAATAGATGCAATTTCTGTCACTTTACTTTGCTGAGGAGACTGTCTCCTACTGAGGAACGGCTCAGCTTTAAGTGAGCAGAGACCAGCAGAGCGGCGTTCCACCAACCAGGAGTTAAATGGACAATTAACATCAAGACGAACATCCATTATGATCCAAGAACTGCTCATGTAAAAGCTGAAGAAATGAAGTGTTCCAGCAAAAGAGGGGCAAATTATTCAGTCATCACAGCAGTCCTCCAGTATCAGTGTGGCGCTTTCAAATCCATCCTTTTGGTTTTGAGACTTCATCTCAGTCATAAATTCAGATTTCCTAACTAATCAGGAAAATCTGTCTTTTTTAAGGACAAAATGAATCTTGCTTGTGAATGGTTTGCGACTCAGTGTGAGCACTTTCCTGCACAGCGATCCACTGAGGGCCGCTCACACTGGAAAGCGGCTGTTGGAGGATGTGTAGGCAGGAGGTTGCTGATGCTATCGGAGCGC
Organism: Oryzias melastigma; assembly: GCF_002922805.2. Lineage (NCBI taxonomy): Eukaryota > Metazoa > Chordata > Actinopteri > Beloniformes > Adrianichthyidae > Oryzias > Oryzias melastigma. Next base: position 25,296,189 of record NC_050527.1, on the reverse strand, counting down.
CCTGCAGACATTTCAGCTCGCACTTTTCTGTCCTTTTTGATGTCAAACAATCTCAGGATTTTCAGCTGCTGCTCTCAAGTGCAGTTTCTTACTTAAACCAAGAGATTATGGAGATTGTTTTGCACATCATTCACGCCCTTCTGACTACCAGACAAAAAAAATTGTCCAGTCAAAATCTCTTTAAATCTAACAAAAACTACAATTCCCAATCCTTCACATGCACAGATCGCATTCTCAGTTTGAAGCTTGGGTTGGAAAAGCGTTACACCCTTTGACTGTATAAGAGAACTGGACAGAGAAAGAGTGATGTCACCCTTAGAAAATGGTTTAGTTGTGGCTCCAACTGAATAAAGTCAATTCAGTCGCCATTTTTCCATAAAACGGACGTCGCCATGTTGGAACCAGACAACTTGTTGAGTCCGCGTTTCTATGGCAACCACTCTTGCCAATTAAGAGTGAGCTTATTGGAAAGCCACACTCCTTTCACCAAAGACAACTCAGGAGAATCTGTCAATCAAATGGTTGGGGCTATCAGGGACCACATGGTTTAACTGAGGCTTCTGATTGGCCAGTTTGTAACTTGAAACTAACAATAATTAAAAAAAAAAAAAACTTTTGAAAAAAAGTAGGATTATCAAGGAAATGTTTAAAAAAAGGTATTGGATCAATTATGGTTACTCTGACCAATAAAATGACTGAGTTTATTTCTCTATTGAACTCTATGGGATTTTGGCTTCTTGGATCCAGTGGATACTTCCTGTTTGAGCACAAAGGGGGAGGGGTTACCAAGTCCAGTTCACATATACTGTCTATGGTGTTTAACCATAGTATTAAGGCAAATTAAACTACAATAGATTTTAAGTTACCTTAAAGTGAGTTTGAAGCAAGAAATGAATCGAAATTTCCTTTTTATATTTTACAATAAATTGCAGAACATTTTTTAAATGCTTGGCCGAAATGCATATTTGGGAAATGTGTCAATTGAGAATAAAGTACTACTTTGTATTAAGGGTGAAAAAAACAATTTACAAGTCTTTTAATTATTTTAGAGATTTAATTATTTTGATATCGATTATACTGCATAAATTTATGATATATTGTTAGAGGGTAGGATTAAAAAGTTTTAACTTCTTCCATTTTGAACATAATATTTAGGTCATTCATTTTAATTCATAATTTGTATATAAATTATTCTTTTTTTGTTGTTTTTTTTAAAGGACTGACAGCAACAATTTTCAACTTTTCTGACTTGCATTATTGTCATAGTTCAGCTATTTTTATATTTATAATTACTGTACCTTTTATGTATGAATTTCTGTTTGTTTTTCATGGTCTTGTTGTTTGGACCTTGAGTCCGTAATAATTTCTTCTCCTTCTTTTTCTTGGAGGAACTCCACCACATACGTCTCCAAACAAAACTTTTGTTTGTTTAAAAGTCCTAATTGAAAAATAAATATAACCTGACCGACTTACTAACAGTACAGACTTCACCTTTTTGCAAAGAAGCATCAAATAAAAGTTCAGAAAGACGTGGAAACGTCCAGTCAGCTGTTTGTTTCTGCTAATGCGTGCCGATGATCCCCCACAGGTCTCTGCTGCATGTAAATGGAAAACACAATCATTTCCAGCCTCATATTAGCATGCTTGTTGCTGATGTTCTAATTAGCAGCAAACTCGGAGTGCAGCGGAGGCTGCTGGAAATGTCATTTGCTTTGCAAATGTGAGTCACATGCAGGCACTAAAGAAGATTCTGTCATTGAGATTCACTGACTGGAAGCCATCTGTTGGTTAAAACTGGTTTGAAAAAAAGAGAAAATGCTGTGATGGACCCAGAGGGAGGAGAGGACAGGAATCCATCCATCCTCTGGGAACCATGGAGAAAAACTTTCATCTGAAACCTTTTTTGTCAACATCACCTTTAAGCAAAAGAGTGAAAATAATCATTTCAGAAACGCGACATATTCTTAAAGCTAATCGCTCTTTGCGTGTCTGCGTTCTCCTGCCTCCGTCCCTCTTTCAGCCTCAGTGTGGGAACGCTCTGAAGCTCAGACACACACCTCCTCTCTCCCACGCAGCTATTTTACATAACTCAAACAGTGCATTCATCCTCAATCTCTCAACCCCCAATCTCTCTTTCCACCCATCATTTCTCCATCCTCCCGGCAACCTCTTCTCCTTTTCTTCCCCTCATCAAAAGCCCTCCATTTTCTCTGTGCTTACCTTTATACGCGCTCCTCATTTCTCCTCTCTGCCCTCTCCTTCCACTCTCTTTCATTTACCTGTCCAAATGGCAATCTTTTTACTGCGAGCCTGCCGGTCGCTCTGTCTGCAGTCCCAACGTTTCCAGCAGCCCACGCATGACGGGGGGGAAAGAATCAAATAAATAACCAAGACGGAGTTTGCTGTAAGTATGCCAGCGTCTCTTTGTCCCAGTTTTAAGAACCACCACCTGTAGGGCGGCTGACAGACAGCGGGAGGGGGCCATGCTACGGAAACGTACGAAGAAATCAGCAGTAAAATCTGCTGTTTGCTTTCCCCGTTCCCAGATGTTTGTTTAGTCCTGCGGTGGGAAAGCAGGAGGTCAGGGAGAGGACAGTCCAGATCCTGAGAGGAAGCTGGGATTCAGACGTGCAGAAACAGACGCTTGATAACAGCGAAAGAGGAGGTCTCATTGAAGAAGACGTCTTTATCAATTTAAAGTACAATCGAAACAGACAATCCTCAAACAAATAGAGACTGATGATCCATCGAGTGGATCTTAAAGGGTCCATATGAAAAAACACTTTTTGATCTTTTAAGTCAGGAATGTCAAACTCAGTCGTACAAGAGGTCAAAATCCAAAACACACCTGAGGTCGCGGACCGAAGAGGATGAACATTTATTGAACACTTTAAACATTTTAAAACTTTAAAAATGTAACTTTTTAACATGATTATAACCTAGATAAATAGCATTACCCGATATAATGCTAGTGTGAATGCTGTAAGCTGAATTTGGCCTCTGAAGATGCTAGTGCTGATGGCTGAACATGCTGAAATTGCTAGCTAAAAACACTTAAGCTAATAGCTGAAATCACCTAGGCTGATAGCCAGCTAAAATATTAGCTAAATGCCAAATTAGCCTAAAAAATCCCCCCCAAGAAACCCCAAAAAACAAAACAAAACAAAAAAAACAGGTTAGCCAAAACAGCTAGCATGTAGCTGAAAAAAATAGCTGAACTTCAAAATAGCCTAAAAATAGCTAAATAAAAAAACCTTATTTAGCCAAAACAGCGAGCATGCAGATGAAATATTAGCTAAACTCCAAAAAAGCATAAAAAACGTTAAAAAAGCCTAAATTAGCCAAAACAGCTAGCGTGTAGCTAACATATTAGCTAAATTCCAAAACAGCCTCAAATGTCTTAAAAGTCCAAATAGCTGGCAGAATGTTAATTTTTAAAGCTTTAAAACCGAAACACAATCATGAATAAAAAAATGAAAAAGTTTACAAAAGTTTACAATCACTATGGTATTAATTTTCTTTACTTGATCCAAAATATGTAGCAATGATTACAGGATTATTGTAATTATGTGTTCTAATGATAATCAATGATTATTAGATATTGTGTGAATCATTAATGTTTACTGAAAATATATAAGAACTATTTCAGAAAATGATTAATAAAACTTGATTTCAATGTGTAATTATTATTTTTCTGCATCAATATAACATTTTATTTTGATGATAATCAATGAGTGTTAAATATCTGTTACATGAGGTATGATTGATGTAACTGTTTACAGAAATAATGTTTGATGAGATTAATCAATAATCAACAAGCACTATTGGTAATTACAAAAAAACAAAACAAAAAACAACAACAACAACCGGATTACACAATTATGCAAAACAGTGAAATGAAGTAAATGAATGAAGAAATGTGACATAAGTGTGTTTTATTTTGTTTGTTTTAGATTTTCTAATCAATGCATTTAATTGTTTCTGTAATGAGTTTGAAATAAATGTGTGTTTTGTCCTTTATTTTTCAATTGATGCTTGAAATAAACCAATCAATCAATCAATCAATAAATCAATAGAAAAAAGGCAGCAATATTATACCTTAAATAACTTTCAATATTTTACTCTCCATAAAAATACATTATGTCATAATTACACAAGTTAGAAATCAGTGTTTAACATCGGGCCACTAATAAAAATAAAATAAAATGATCTGGAGGGCCGGATAGAATTACCTGGAGGGCCGGATCTGGCCCTTGATTTTGACACGTGTTTATAGTGTATTATACTGTCCAGTCGTCATTATAAACAACCCCAAAGCGGTCTATTGATCCATTCATGCATTTCTGAGTAATCCTCTAAAAACCTTCGAGCACCAGCCCCTTCTAACCCATGAAAACGAGCAGCTCTTCATGTGTTGATGTCACCAAGTGAGAACAGCCCCTTTCAGAAAGAGTCTGCGCTGCCAGCACCCCCTCCCCCCCCGGCTAGCACAAACTCACACTTTAACCACTCAGTTAGCGGTGATGAGCTAGCCCAGGCCATCGCCACTAAAGGCAGATATACGGAAAGCACATCCATCTTTGAAAAAGTTTGGATGTTGTTTCCTGGTAGAAACACAGACAGACTCTAGGATGACGTCATGAAATGGGCGGCACCTACAAGCAGCAAAAGGCGGAGCCTCAGGAATGGAGTCGTTTTACTTCCTGGTAGGAAAAAACTCTCAAAAATAACTATTATTTCATAAATAATTTGTTTTTTAGGGTTCCAAAGATAATATATGATCATATATATGGAAACAGTTTAATACTTAAGAGAAGTACGGTATAGACCCTTTAAATAACGAATTTGCTTTTTAAAAGTTATTATATATACACAACAGTCCTTCTAGGATTTTTGTACGAAACATAAGAAAACTCCTAAAATCTCAGCGTGCCAACTTAAATGGGTAACACTTTATAATAATAAAGCTTGTTAACACATTAACAAACATTAATAATGTGTTTATAGGGTGTTAATAAGACATCAATAGACACAATAAGCTGAATAAGGTTTAATAACATACTTAGTAAGATTCATTAACATCTAAAGTGAGACTATTGTCTAATAAACTGTTTACAAGCTTAACAAATTTATTAACTACTTTTTTTCACCTCATCTAAAGTGTTACTGGATTGTGTTTACTTAAAGTTGACAAACGTTTGTTTAAAATGTGCTCAATGTTGTACTTTTTTTGT
>NC_050527.1:25257378-25290883 GCF_002922805.2 Oryzias melastigma | reverse complement strand
GCTTTTCATGTGGGGTTACATGAAAAATCACAGTTAAAAAAAACATGGAAAAAAAAGCAACAATTTTAAAATGTGTTTCTTTTTTTCCTAAAGAAAAACGTCAGACTTTTTGTGTAAAAAAAACCCACAAGATTCTTATAGGAAATTCACAGACTCATTTCATGTCATTTTACCTTCACTTTCTTTGACATGTTTTAAAAAATAATCATATCCACTTTAAGAAATTTGTACTTTTTTCCAGCTACATAAACGTTTTGCACTTTAAACCATCATTTTATGTGGAATTGGTTTCGAGCATTTTACGGTTTCATTTAAACTCCTGCAGTAACTTTTACATTTGACTTTTTTAGTGTTTTTTTAACACTCAAACTAAATGTTGGTTACAAAATCCTTTGAAATTAAGTATTTGCATTTTTTGTGTACTTTAGCTTTTGCACATTTTTATTATTTTGTTTACAACTCTACATTGTTTGTGTTTTCTAGATTTTTGTTGAAGTTTGTGTTTTAAATTAAAATGTTTGAGACTAGTTTATACTACATATATGTATATGTGTATGTATATATATATATATATATATATTCTTTTTATTTCTTTTTGGCATGTTTTGATGTTTTTTTGGGGTTTCTTAAGTAAAATTGAAGCTTTTACATATTTTAAAGCTTTTTTTCTTGAAATATACTCAGCAGTTTGTTAATTTCTTATTAGCATGGACCTTTTTCATCAGATATCACAGATATTTGAACATTTATCTTTTATTCTGCCATATTTATCATCATTTATCATCAGCTGAACCTATTTTGAGTCAGACTTTAACTCCTCCAGCAGAGTAAATCTTTTTTTTTTCGTCTAGGACATACAATTGTTTGCACTTTTATTTTGACATTTAAAATCCTACAAACTCTATAGATTTGGACAAAGAAATCCATACATTTGGTTCTGTAGGTTTGGGTTTGGAGGTATTCTTGAGAGGGAAAAGAGCTGCGCGTATCCATGCCAACACGGATCGCTCACATACGTTCTCCATTACTTACAATCAGACTCCGACTGAGTTCCACCAGAGTTACATAAATGTTGTACAGCTTGTTCAGAATTAGAAATAACGGAGTACATTACAGATGCTTCTCTGCAGGGATCGCTCTGACAGGTGAAGGAATTGTGCTGTTAATCTCTAATATTTATTGGTCGATTATTTGTCAAATACGTTTATGTTGATCAGTCAAATACTAAATACATCAATTAAGTTAAGGGTTTTTATTTGAAGAAAAGAAAAAGATTGACTCGGTTTGATTTTTAGTGCATATGCTGGAGAATTTAATCATTTTGGGATGTAAATGTTGTCGGTTCAATTCCCCATATTCTATTGCTCAACACTTGTAGGAGTTTCCTGCTATGATTTTGTTTTTGAAGTTAAGATTTATGCCATAAAGAAGCATTTAAATTGAAAAAACAGCTTTTCAGCAGTCACACAGTTTTTCTTCTTCAATTTAATACATTTATTTTTCTATTATTACATTTCTTTTACTCTTTTTAAGACTGAGTCAACATGTAAACCATTCTATCCTTTCGTACTAAAGTTTTCTTAACTGCTCATATTTTTCTGTTCATAGTTCTTTAAGCTTTTTAGACTTAATTTTTAATGGGACATTTGGAGGAAAACTTCAAACTCCTTTAAAGTTTTAAATAACAAACTTATAAAAAAACATTTTTGGTTGTTTTGCTACTTTTTCTGGATTTTGGTTTAGCACAATTTAGTTCCCACAAAATAAGTTATTATTTCTTGAGTAATCTGATTTATTTTTCCTCCAAAGATGCAAACTTGCATCATTTTTTAGCTTTTTTTCAAACATTTTCAACAGTCTTGAACTTTCTCCGCTTGCTTGGTTTCTAGAATTTATCTCTTTAATCAGTTTTGACTCATATTTTTGTTTTTACTCGCCCCACATGTTTTGTTATCAGCTGTAATGTCAAACTTTTTGCCTTTTTTTCAATTTTTTTAATGTTATTTATGTGTTCTTACTTATTCTTATTCTGTTTCCAGCTCAAAGATTTGGTATTTTAACACCAACATGAAAGCATGAACATATTTAGGAGTTTTTATTATGACCACACAGAACTGACGACTTTTAAAGTCCCACTGATCTATTTTCAAAGCGTTCCTGATGGTCTTTTAATTACAATGATGCTGTTTTTAGCCAATATTTTAAACAAATCTGTGGTTTTCTGGGACATAGTTTCTGTAGAGTGGCAGGAGTTCATCAGAAATTAGTTAACCCCGCCCCCTTCCCCTTTCCTGAAAGCTTGGAGGAGGGAGTGGGTGGCCCGCCCAGCACATTTTCACGTCTCAAATAAGCAATTTTCAAACATTTTTTTAATTTGCTGCTAAATTTGTAATGATTTGAATAATAAAAAAATAATAGAAACATAATTTTGAGCTGAATTTCCCCAATATCTGTCCTCCATCACCAGAAAAATGCTGTAAGAAGACGTTAAAAACACACCTTCCATCAGAGAGAGTCACTCACTCCACCCTTAAAACAAAATCCCTTTTCTGTTCAACATTAGACACGCCCACTTGTCTTTGTGTTCTGCTGATGCAAGGTGGTAAAATCTGGAGCCACCATCGTCTGAATGACGAGGAGATCTGTCTCCGCTTCAGGAGGCCGCTCACCTTTCAGCACGTCGGTATTTTAAACATTCTAAAACAAAAAAGGAAAACGGCTCCAGAGCCATTCAGATCCCTCCATCACCCTTTAATGAGGTAAAGAAGTCCTCCAGGATCCTCTTCCATCTGCATCAACCAAACAAAAGACGACAAGAACAAGCAGAACGGGAATCGTGTTCCCAGAAACCCTCGGGGTGATCCGACAGAATCTTCACAGTCATCTGACAGTCATCGAGCCCGAAGGTTTTTATCCGTTTGTGTTCTTGAAGCCGTCACTTATTCCTCATGAATACTGAAATTCAGGTTCTTCCACCTTCTTACTGCCGCTTTGGATCCCTTAAAAATGACAAGAGGAGCACCATGTGACCAGAGGAGGGCGGAGCCTCCACGAACTCCAATCAAAGAGCTTCATTCTTAAGTACAAAATATTCATCTGAACAACTACTGTAGAAGTAAAAATGATGGACGCTTTATTTCAAAGTCTTGTTTTTTTCTGTTTTCAAAATAAAATTAAGAATTATTTAAAGAAAAAAGTAACATCCTTTATTTACAATATGAGGTAAAAGAATTTTCTGATGTAAAATGATATTAATATCCAACATGTTAATGTTTTTCAGACATTTAGTGAGGATCAATCGTTAATATCTAATATTTAAACGTTTGCTCTCTGTTGTTAAATATTTTCTATTAAATAATTTCATTTTTTTCAGTTTTCAGTGTCTGTAAACGCTGACACCCACATTTTATGCAAACACATGCAGATTATTGTACATCTTTAGAATAAAATAGAATAAATACTAAGGAAAAATTACCAAAAAGAAGCTGAGTTTAACATATTCGATTAAAATAGTTTTATTTAAAAGTGTTATATGTGTTTTTTCTGTTTTAAAATAAAAGTTAGAACTATTTTTTTTATTTCACCTAAAATCTGCTATAGTAAAAAAAAAAGTAAAAAATAGTGTGCTATGAAACTACTCTAGAATAATTACAAAAAGTTACTCAAGTACTTGTAAGTATTTACTACCCACGTCTGACCTGGAAATACCTTTACATGAACATAAATATTTCAGTCTCTATTCCATCATTTACAGCTTATATGAAAGTTTCTGCTTCAGTAAAATTTAAAATAAGAGAAATGATGTGAGAAAACACTAAGAATCTCCATTCATGAAATAAAAAATAAAAGTTCTTGAACTCAGGGCTGAAAACATCTTCTCTGCTTTCAGAGCGTCTCTGGATCGACTCCACTGACTCTTCCCAAACTCCGGATCTGGATTCTCAATCAGACGAGGTTTCAATGAACGTGATGCCAAAGAAAATGAACTTTTCCCTCAGAGAGAGTTAGAAAACTCAACAGAAACCAGAGCGAACATCTCCAGGGCGTTTCTAAATGATCTCACTGGTGAGATCAGGCCATTGTCCGGCATGGAGGTGGAGGGATGGTGATCTGGCTAGTTTGGGATTCCTGAGTCTGAACAGCTTCTTGTTCTTTCAGTATAATAACAGGCATGATCATTTGTTTTCTTATATTCTAAAGATTTCAGTCTTTTTTTATGTTGTTTTATTGATATGACTCAGAAAAACTGAAGCAGGAGGACACGTTTTTCATTTTGTCGGGGTAAAAATTGGAACGGAAAAATAGTTTAAATAAACTTTTATTTTAGAAAATGTTTATAAAGAAGAAACTTCCGGAATCTGTTGTGTTGTACTGCCTTTTTTCTATTTAAGCTTTGATAAAGGGGCAAAAACAAAATAAGAATGACATTTTTCTCACTCCTCCCTTCCCGTGGATTTGAGTTGAATTATGATTTGGACAATTTCTGATTGTGACATGATAATTATACAGGTGAGAAGAGGAAAAATGAAAAGTTACAGTCTTTGTTTAACCTTTATTTTACCATGAACTCCCATTGAGATTGAATCTCTTTTTGAAGGGAGACCTCTCATACTGTGTTGTATTGTTTAGATTTATTTATTGTGAATTTTCAAAGTTTCTGGAAAAATACGTAAAGGAATAGGCTTAAATAAGCATTTACTTCTGCCTTTTCAAACATGCATTTATTGAATGTGGTTCGTGTTTTTTCTTTTATAAAATATGATTGCACTGATTTTTTAGTTTTTTAGTCTTTTTTTGTGTTTTAAATGTTTCAAATCAAATCAAACACGTTAACGTGAAATAAACAGGACGTCCGTCTCATTGCTTCTTTAAATCCCGTGATCGAGATGCCCTCATAATCTCAGGAAAGTTGTCCTTAAACGCCTCGCGTCCCACTTTCAGGGTTTGAGGAGTTTCCTTCTGAATTGGGAGCAAACCTGAAACAGCATTTATCAAAGTCACAAACCGCCTCCCAGCTGCACCTGACGGCGTGCTCGTCTCCACGCCGGACCTCGCCGCTGCGTCTCACGGGTTCCCACAGCTGGAGCCCTTCATCACATGAACGGTTTCCGTTCTGATTTCAGTCACTTTGTCCTGACAGGTTTCACTTTGGGAGCATCGTCGTGTTCGGAGCATCAGGTGTTCCACAAAGATCCGGGATAATTGTCTCCACATGTGCTCCTGTTTGGACCTCATCAGTCTTTGTGACGTTAACGTCTTCTGATTAATTGATGACACTCAACTGAATCCACCGATTAAGGGTGGAAGTGTGTGGACGCGTGGATGATGGTTGTGTGTTGCTCCGTTCTCAGAGCGCTTCCAGCTGATGTCTCCAGTGAGAACGTGCGTCTTTCCTTCCCCTCTTGTCCATCTGCAGTTGTTCTTCTCTCATCAACGCTCAGCTGGAATCTCAAAGAATCAAATGTTTCTGTGTAAAACATCTCCGTCTGACAGCAACTTTAGAAACCAACTGGATTCCTTTAAAGTGCAGCAGCTCGGACTTTTCCCGCTTTGGGAAGATAAATGTCAGAATCCGTCCGACTCCGGATTATTCCTCAGATCCGCTTGTTTCCCTAAACCCACGATAAATCCACGGTTACTGGCCTCCAGAACGCACCTTAACCCTTTAATGTCAGACAGAGATTCTGTAAAACGTTCCTCCTAAATTCTCTTTTTCTATCCTTCACTTTGAATCATACATTTTCTCTAAAAAACTTTACAATACTTTAACAATAAAGGGTAGATTATTATTATAAACTAGAAGAACTATTTTTATTTATACTGTTTTTATTCTATATGTGTATTTTTACTGTTTCTGCATGTTTGCACTGGGGTCTAAATTTTATCTTAAAGATTTGGGTTTCTACCATAAAATAAATGAGAGCTGCCACAAACAATTATTTTAATGGTTGATTAATCACTGATTATTTTTCCAATTTTTCAATTGGATGTAAAACACACATCTTAACCATCATTAGCTTTAAGCTTGAAGTGTTTAAGCTAAAAATAAGGATGATAGTTTATTAAACCTTTATGAATCGTGCAGCTTCTTTCCTTCTTGGCGTTAAAACAAGACTAAATAAAATGAGGTCGACATCTGAATCAAATTACTATTTTTCATTAAAGATAAAGTTTTGGTCTCACCGACTAAAATATAACAAATTACATTTTTGAGCGCTCACAGCTTCACTAAACTCTGACTCTAGAATTCCAAACTGTACGATGCGTTTCTACATGTCTGCAGAAAGATTTGATCTCTTTTCAGAGCAGATGTTCCTTCATCAGAGACGTTTCACTCTGATGGGGTAAAGGTTGTAGGGATGTGCAGAAAACATTTAGCGATAAATTTGCACTAATGTTAGCTTAGCTTACCTACACTGTAAACCCGAATGTTCAAAGTAATTAAATATAATGAGTAACTAATACTCAAAGTTTCCAAAAAAGCTCTATTAACTTAATCGTATGAAGTTTGTGTAACACATTCCCTCTTTTTGAGTACGTGTAACTAACAATTTTTAATTAAAAATAAAATATGTTTAAGTTAAGTAAATTAAACCTAAAAACATAATTAATGTATAATTTTTTGAATTAAGTAATCATGTTCTGTATTTCCTATTTCTGTTTTTCTAATAGGTTGGTTAAAGAATTTGTTGCCCCGCATACTCGCAGATTTTGTCCTCAAGTGTTAGTCATTAATTTTTTTTATAAATAAATACATTAATTAATTAATTAATGATTATAAAAACAAAAAAAAAGAAAACACAAAAAAAACGAAAAATTGTTAGCAATTAATCTAAATGTTATTTCATATTATTGTTATTGTTTTTGAAGAAAAACGTCGAAGAAGGAAAAAAAAACTGGTAAAACCAATTTTGTTTGGTTTTCGTATATTTTCTTTTATTTTGAAAAGCTACGCAGTCTCTGGCTGACGGTCAAAATTCAATTCGTTTTGCATTCTGTCAGACGCTCATCAGGGCGGGGCCTTCCACCTCCCAACATTTGCTAAATCCCGCCCCCACTTCTTTACTCAACTAACCAATGGAGTTGTTTGGTGTCGGAGGTTAGAGGAGAGAATGCTAGCTTCTATCTTATCTTATCTTATCTTCTATCTTCTTATCTTATCTTATCTTCTATCTTATCTATCTTTCTATCTTCTATCTTCTATCTAGCTTTATCTTCTATCTGGCTCTTTCCAGACTCCATACTATCTGCTAAAGAGTTAGCTTCTGTCTGGAGAACTTGCAGTTCAACCGCTGTGTGACAGCACTAAAAGAGATTTTGGAGTGAATCTTTAGGGCTGCAGTGAACTTCAGACAGCAGCGGTCCGCAACCCAGGTGATTGGAAGCAGCCTCAGTCAGCTCTGCAGGGGGGTGGGGGTGGGGATTGGAGAGGGAGTTTTGCTGGAGCTAGAACTCAGACGTATGTACACATACCCACACAAAACAAGCAGACACGACCAGGGGTCGTAACATACTTTATCAGCTTAATATGTCTATTTCACTGCATTTAGATTCTGTGGTAAATTGATTGATTTGTGTGTAGAGCAGGTGTTTTTTTGTTAATCACTGTAAAGTTACTGGATTTTTACAGGATTCTCTTAAATTAGGATATACTCTATTTTCTGTCTTCTCGATTATGATTGGCTTCCCTTTTTTTTTCTTTTTTTATATTAATTCAGGTCGAGTTTGATGAGCCGGAGCTTGATGGTGTCGCAGTGGGGCTTCTTACTGTCATCAATGACCATGACTCAAGTCCAGTGCACTACGAGCCTGTAAAAATCTCTGTTGTGATGGAAAGTGATGAAGTGGTCAGCCTCCCCAGATTCAGTGATGCCTTCGTGGTAATGTTTGGACTCATCTATGCAATGCACCTTAAATATCCTAAACCACTGACCAACACGTTTGAATTCACTCAAAAGATTTTACTTGGTCTAGAAGCTGGTAAACTACCACCCAGGTTGCAGACCCTTAAAAATGACTTGATGATACATTACTAAAACTAAGTAGAAAAAAGAGAAGAATATTACACCACATTGCATTTTAATGCAAAAGTAAAGCAGATGTTTGGCTTATTATTTTTCTTTTAAAAATTTTTTGTTACACGGTTTTGGTGCCGTTTTGAATGTGGAAAAGGCAAAAAGTTAAGTTGAAGAAAAGTTCTCAGTTGTAATTTCTTCATCACTACTTATTGACTACAATTGAAAAATAAATAAAAACATTTCTTTTCTTTTGTATTGATTTAAAATTTATCAAATGTAATTTTTTGTTTATCATTGCACAGAAGGGAGTGAGCCAATAAGTTAGACGGATTGTGATGTATTTAAGTTACGGTTACTCGTTTTTTTTTAGGCAATCATTTGCCTTACAAAATTTGAGTTTTGAATTTTGTGTTTTTGAGTTTACGGACTCAAAAAAACTGATTACTCCTGTACTTGACAGAAACCAATAAAATTAAGTTCTATTCAAATAAAAATTGTGGTGTTGTGTATTTATTTTTTTTAAGTCATGCAAACTTATTACTGACGCTTTAGAAACTAGAAATTATTGAGTCATAGCGACTGACAGTAAAGTTGTCTTGACAAAAGAAATTAGGTTATATTTACTGTAACTTTTTGAGTTGTAACAAATTAACACTTTTAATTTAACAGTTATCAAAGAATACAAGTAGCATAAAATTCAGTTTTTTAAGTTATGGAAAAATCTGACTTTTAAGTTTATCAACTTAAAATAATTGTGGCAAATGATTGCCTAAAAAATTTTAAGTAGTGGTAACTTATTCGGGTTTACAGTGTAGATGACGATCCCTCTTCATTAAGGATTTTCATGAATTGGTAAAAAACTGATTCAAACTCGTTAACATGTTCATTGATGAAGACAATCAAAAAAACGGTTTATCTCAGCCTGTGTCTGAATTTAGAAAAATGCAGAGCAGATGACAGTTTTCATGCAGGCTCGCTGTGAGTGAGTGTGTGCATTTGTGTGTTGTTCATCTGCAGTGTTTCACATTGGTCAGTCCCTCCAGGATTTCACAATGTTGCGATTGCAACTGTTAACACAAATTCAAGCAAAGCCCAGATTTGCTCCTCACCCTAAAACTTTACCTTTTCATGCAACTTTGACCGATCTACTGCGACAACAGTCATGACGACTCAGCTGCTCGACTGTTTCCCTTCTGACTTCTTCCTGGGAGTCGCGCTCTTTTTTATTAACTCTTTAGCTCCCTCTGTCTTTTTTCTCTGCAAAGTGCGTGTGCGCTGAGTGCGAGCGCAGGTGTGTGTGCGCAGTGGATTGGGCGTGGCTGTGGAGCGGTCCGTCAGACTTGAAGTACCACATGAACGGAGTATGAAAAGATTTTTGATAATGTCGACTAATCGACTATTAAAATTGTCGACGACTAATTTAATAGTCGATTAGTCGTTATTTTATATTATGTGGAGTCAGAGTGTAGTAAAGTTGAACGTTATAATGACATTCTGCTAGCTTTATGGACTATTTTGGAATTTATTAAGGTTTTTCAGGCTATTTTGGAGTTTAGCTAATATTTCAGCTACATGCTAGCTATTTTGGCTAATTTAGGCTTTTTTCAGTTTTTTAGGCTAATTTCGCATTTAACTAATATTTTAGCTGGCAATTAATTTCAGCATCTTCAATGGCTAAATTCCGCTTGTAGCATTCACACTAGCAGTTTTTATTTAGTTTAAAGCTAATGATGGTTTAAATGTGTGTTTTACATCCACTTTGTGAATGACCTGATTAGTCGACTAATCAGAAAAAATAATCGGTGATTAGTCGACTATTAAAATAATTGTTTGTGGCAGCACTAGTTTGTATTAAATATTTCTGTTAGTAGGAAAACAGACAGTTTGATGTAAGGGGCAAAAAGAAAACATATTTAATTTATTGTGTTGAAAAAAAAATTGGAAAAAATCGAAATCGTGACTTTCAAACTGTGAATCGAACGGTGGCTTGACTGAATCGCTACATCTCTACTCTTCAGCGTTATCATTCTCAGTCACAACGTTCTTCTTCTTCAGGAGTTCATGCATCACTGTAGAACGTTCTGCATGGTATCCAAGTCTTCCTCGTACTTCCTGTGACATCACTTCTGACCCGGATTAGCACTACTGTGCATGTGCGTCACAGACAATAGACGCAGCATTAGAAAGCACACACCGCCCTTTTAAGATAAAAAAGACTAATCTCCTATTAAATGAGTTGTTGAGTATTTTAGTGGTCAATCTAGTTCAGGGGTCTGCAACCTGAGGCTCTGGAGCCACATGTGGCTCTTTTACCCCTCCATTGTGGCTCTTTGGCTTTGAGGAAAGTGCTAACAACCTCAGTAAATATTAAATGAGTTAGTTGAGTTTAGAACATTCTAATATTTGCTGCAGGATCTAGAAAATGTCACGTTTGACTCGGTTTTTTGCTGCAGCAGGAAGATCGTATTTGGCACAGAGTATTTTATTTTGAAAGGAACTTGTATTTGCTGCTGTCAAAAGTAAAGACGTTAAAGTTGTTATATATAGGAAAATATCACACTTTTTAAAATTAATTTATTGTAAATATTTGAAAGCTCCATTTTCTAAAAGAATAGCTAAATGGCCACGTAAAAAAGAAGGGTATTTTCTAAAAAATGAAGTAGGATTTGGTGGCTCTCGCTGGGTTCTGGTCTGTCAGAAACTGGACCAAATGGTTCTTTTAGTGTTAAAGGTTGCAGACCCCTGATCTAGTTTAATTATGGTGTCAGCCCTACAATAAAAAGATCTTTAATCTTGAAAAATCCAATAAAATCGAGTAAGATTCGTCTTTTTTCGTGAAGGACGGATTTGATATTTGTCACATATTAAGCTTTACATTAGTTTGTGGTAAAAATATGTTGTTTTTTTTAACATCTGTCCTGCATTATACATGACGGGATAAAAGCATGTGAAGAAGCAGATTTTCATTCCAGAGAACGACGCTCTTCAGCTCCAACCACGAAACATGAAGCAGCATTCCCGCCTCGCTCCTGATGTGCTCAGCGAGGTGAGCGGTGGGCAGCAGCGCCGACTCTCCAGCACTAAAGCCCATCCTCTGGTTCTGCAAAGATTCTGGGCGAACTGGGCCGGCGCTGAGAAGAGATCACCCAAAAAAGGATGGTCTCGTCCAAACCCTCCCACCTAAATCAATCCCGGCCTCTCATCCTTCCCAACAACAGCATCATTCAAGAACAACAAAAAGAAGTCTCATCAGGTCTTTTTGAGACCTTTCTTTCTCTCCTTCTGAGTCTTTTTTTATCCCCGTGTTTTGTTGCCATGGTAACCTTCTTTTTTTTCCACCTAAAGTACCTTACTTTTTATTTTCAGACATACACTGAGCCCAGAAGGTGTTGAGACTTCATACTGGCCATGACACGCACACACATGCTCAGAGAGAGACGCTCAGCACCGATTTCTATCAGATATGATTTAAAGCAGCACAAACGTCTGCTGCACCTTTACTTAAAACTCTTATGTAAGTGTTGATCACTGAGGATGTATGAGCTTCGGGGGGGCTGTGACTCAGACCTGCAGGCCTGACTCTGCTGTTTTGATCCTCATGAGCTCCACGCCGAAACAAAAGGGGGAAAGTGTGTCACCGTTATTGTGGAGTAAGTTTTCACCTCCTCTCACCCCGAATGTGGAGGGAAATCTGCTGCGCAGGAGAAACGCAGCAGGAACTCAGAAGAAAGACAGATTTAAAAGGTAAACTCTAATATTTCTGTTTCAGACGGTTCAGAAATCCCAGAGTGACTGTAGGACGTCCACACATGGCGGTCTGATTTCCTACTCTCTAACAGTCAGACTTGTGATTTGAACAGCTCTAACGGGCGCCTTGTTTAGTGTGACCAAAAATGAAAAGATGCTAAATCAAGTCAAAACATCTGCGCTTGACCTACTTTACCTTCTGACATGTTGGTTTAGTGTTGACCAAAGGAACAAATGTCCATGTCGCTCTAAACACCGAACCAACACTCGCTTTTTGACGTGTCTCCTAAAGCGTTTACACGATCCCCGTGAATCAGCTGATTCTGTCACGAATAAAAACTAATCGGTAACTCATAACTCATGTAAAGTGTTGCATTACGGCACAAAGCTGCTTTTCCTCATGACAGAATCAGCTGATCTGTGTTAACTACGTGAACGGTTGAAGAGTTACAGTCGTCTAAGGAATGCTACACGGTTAAAAACACAGTTTAGATCAAATAAACAAAATTGTAAGCGGGTTTGGGATCAAAGAAGTTTGCTTCTTCCCACTTCAACCAAACAATCAAACTCAGTTAATAATTACTATATTTAATTAATGAAACTTGATATAACTCAGTCTTTATTTTTGTTTTTTTTTTAATCAATGCATTTTATTATTTCTGTAATAATTTTGAAAAATATGAGTGATTTTTTGTCTTAAATTGTCCACAATCTGTGCTTAAAATAAAGTAAATTAATCAATAAATCAATTTTCATTTTATATTTTTTAATCAAACAAAGCATCTCTGAGATAAATGAACCATTCTTACTCCACGATGGTATTTGACACAAAATCCTGTGTTTTGTGTAAAATTGGACTAATAAAATTGTTCACCTCTTGTACTAAAAACCATTTAAAATAATCTGTTTCCTAAAGAAAGTGCAAGAAAACCAAAAAGGATGAGAACATTTCAAAAAGTGCTAAATAATGCATTGGTTGTGAAAAAAGAACAATTTATTTTTGTGTAGATTTTTCTTTGGTGTGAATGTGTGTGAATGACTCCCTCTTCACCCCCAGGGCTCCTTTAAAGAAGACATTTTTAATGTAAATAGGACTTCTTTGGTAAAATAAAGATAAAAAAAAATAAATAAAAATGTTATTTCTAATGCAAATTCTCACAGCAAGCTAAAAAAGGGCAAATAAAATTCAAAACTTTGTGATCCGACTTATTTACAATAAATAAATGTTCGTTAACTTAAAGTTCCACTCCAACTACATTTATTATTATTATTATTATTATTATTATTATTATTATTCAGTTTTAGCCAAAAATCTAAAAGCACATTGTATAAAATATATGATCTGGCTTTGTGAAGTGTGTAATTCGAGTATGGTTGAGAACATTTTCTACTTATTTTAATGATTATTGATGAGTTTCTGCAGTTATTAGTGTTTTACTCCGTATTTTCAGTAAAAGCTCCACTAGGGATAGGCGAATTCGCCAGGTCTATAAACACTGATACAAGCATCAGATTGTTTTAATGCAATGATTTATGTTCTTTTTTATTTATCCAAATCAAATGAACAAAAATCAAAAAAATCTAAACGTGTTGTGTGATTGCTAACATGTTTTCTGTTGGGGTTTATTATAAATCCACCTCAGGATTGTGGGAAGGACTGTTGACACAGAAGTTAGCCTCGGCTAATTTCCCATCATTCCTTTGTTTACACTCTCTCCCGCTAACCTATAGCACCTCACAAAGAAAAGCTAACATTAGTGTCGCAAAAATATGATCCAGATTCCAGCTCAGGCGAGGAAAATGAAGACGTTCGTGGATCTATTTGTAGTGGATACGTTAGAATTGGAGCGGAGAAGTGAAGCTCTGGTGCAAAAGTTGAGCTTTTTTAAATCATATATTTTTGTTTCCTGATCCAGCATAATTTGAATAAAGAAATGCAGCTTTAATCCTAAAGGATTTTATATAAGTCCTCCATCATGAGAAAAATACTACAAGAAGATGTTAAAACACTATTTTCATTGGAATATGTCTTTAGAAAGGTCAGGCAGCTAAAAAATCAGAATACTGAGGATAATTTTACTAATTATTTTAGCAAATAGTGATGAATAAAATGTTTTGTGGTAACTAGCATTTAAAAAAGGAACCTAGAAAGCTTTAAATTAAAGTTTTGCTAAAATCTAAACCTTTTTTCTGGTCAACGGCTGCAGCTCGGAGATTTTAGAGGCAGTTTGTTGTCAAAAATAAGAATCTGAACTGTGCAGGTAATTGAATCACCGAGCCACCATTAGATCACCGTCTCCACCAGAACCACACAATCCTCCATCCGGCACACAAAGCCAGCGCATGTGTTCCCGTGTCGCTGCGAGCGGCCCCCTTTTTGTGTTCACGTGTGCGAGCTCAGAGATGTGCTGGGCAACATGTGAAACGCTGTTCATTGTGAATGTAAATCTGATGTCAGGCTGAAAGCTGAAGAGGGAACGTGTGGGCGGCAATCGCTTCCAGCTAAGACCCTCTGAGAGAGACAGAGTTAAAAGAGTGGGAGGCAGGGATGTAGACACACATGAGTAAGAGGTTGGTTAAAAAAAAAGGAAGAAATGGCGTGGAGGGAGGGAGGGGGAGGGGGGTGAGTGTGCGTGTAGGAGTAGCAGGGACGGCGCGAGAGCAAAAGTATAAGGAGCAAAGACGGGATGACAGCTGAACAGAGGAAAGAGGAAGGGAGAGAAGAGGAGGAAAATGCATGTGGGGGAGTGGTAATGAGAGTGGGAGGGAGCGCTGAGGAAGGGGGGAGACGAGAGCTGGAGATGGAGGCTGGAGAGGGAGTGGGTGTCTTAATAGCACTGGAGCGCTCAGGGCTTTTTGTGTGTTTGCCTTTGTTATTACAGACTCCGGTTTGTTCCGTGTTTGCTTTTGATCCGTGAACTGCCACTACAAAAGCTGAAAGTCGCAGTCACTTCTGGGGTCCCGGGTAACGGGGAAATGGGGGTAATTAGCACACGGAGGACAAGTTGGAGACGGTTTTCCTGCATCGGGACCCACAATCTCACAGGTCCTTTCCCTCACGCTGAAGCATCTCTGATAAACCGTTTTACCGGAGTTTGTTTCCATGAATCACATTTGAGCCTCACAGCTTACCGTATCTATCCACAAAGTTCACACAGAGCGAGGGATTCGAACCACACAACTGCCACCTAAACACATCCCTGTTTTAATAGAGGCACACTTCCCTCAGAAACCTCTTAAAGACCCACTCAATCATCTTTGAATCCACTCGATCGTCTTTGAATCCACTCGATCGTCTTTGAATCCACTCCATCATCTTTGAATCCACTTGATCGTCTTTGAATCCACTCGATTGTCTTTGAATCCACTTGATCATCTTTGAATCAACTTGATCATCTTTGAATCCACTCCATCGTCTTTGAATCCACTCGATCATCTTTGAATCCACTCGATCATCTTTGAATCCACTCGATCGTCTTTGAATCCACTTGATCGTCTTTGAATCCACTTGATCGTCTTTGAATCCACTTGATCGTCTTTGAATCCACTCGATCATCTTTGAATCCACTCGGTCGTCTTTGAATCCACTCGATCATCTTTGAATCCACTCGGTCGTCTTTGAATCCACTCGATCATCTTTGAACCCACTTGATCATCTTTGAATCCACTCTAAAAGCATTCCCAGTGTTTGTTTTCATCCTGATTTAGCCATTTTTAGCCAAAACCAAAACTGTTGTCTTCTAGAACATAGTTTCTGCAGAGCGGTAGGATATAATTAGAAATTTACCTCTGAGTTGTGGGTAGGACTACTGGAACAGAGTAAGCCTGCACTCATTTCCTATCATCCATTTGTTTACACTCTCCCCCACTCCAAACCCCAGGCTAATGTTACCGGTGAAACAAAAATCATCAGAGATATTCCAAGTTTAAGGCAACCCTTAGTACTAAAATGAAAGTATTGTGACATTAAATTGTTTTTTTAAGCTGTATAAAGTGTATAACTGTGAATGTATAAAATTGTATACTGTATTTTCCAGAGTATAAGTCGCAAGAGCATAAAATGTCTAATCAAGAAGACGAAGAAAACCATTTATAAATCGCACTTTTGGGAGAAAAGTGTGACTTTTCAGAACAAATCCGCCGAGCCCAGCATAGTTATAAAATAAAAGTTATAAAATAAACACAATAACACTAATCTTTTGATCTGTATAAGGAAAATATAAAAGTTTAAGACAAAAACGATCAGATTCTCTTCTATGTTTGTTTTGGACGACACTTCTTCTGCTGCTGTTAATGACAAATACTTTGGATACAGCACCCTCTAGAGGTTGTTACTGGAAACAAATGCTAAAAGACAATTGTTTACTGGGAAAATAACAAATATATATATATTTTGATGTCTGAAAAAACACACACACACACAAATAAGTCGCTCCTGAGTATAAGTCGCACCCCTGGCTAAACTATGAATAAAACGGCGACTTATACTCCGGGACATATGGTGATTCTATTTTATGTCAGTTTTGAAGTATTATTTGGCTCTAATATAGGTCCAAATTAGTTTTTTTTTTTTTTTTTTGCCTCTTCCTGCACCCACTTTTTATTTATTTCTATTTTTTGTTGCAATATTTTGCGTAAATGCAAATAAATAAATATAGTATAGTTTTGATCCAGATACCAGCTCAGACGAGAAAAACGAAGATGCGCTTTTGTAACTGGATCACTTTTGCCTTGTTTTGAAGGAAATAAAGGACGCTGAGACCCAGCAGCATCCTTTGAATCCACCTACATTTATTGAGGATCCAACAATTTTCCCTAAAACAGATATCTCAGTGTTAGCTGCCCGTCTTAGCTCCTACACAAGGGTGACACAGGTAGAAGGAGCTAATCCCCTCATTAAAATAAAACCTCAATATCTTTATAGTTTTTCGGATTAGTCTGTAACAGAACTCAAATAATAACAGGATGTTGGGCTTAACTGAGATAAATGGCGATTCGTATTGCTAACGTGACGGGACATCCGCCTCTCACACCGGAGAATAAAACAGAGAGGAGGGAGGGAATGCAAGCGGCAAACACGAGGGTAAAACCAGCGAAGAAGAACAGACACAATATTTGAGTAATTCAAACAAAAATACAGATGGATCTATTTTTTTAAGTAGATTCATCAGGATGGAACAGATCAGGGAATCCTGCTCAGCGTATTTTTCACATCACAAATATGATTTTATTCAAACTGTGTTTCTTTATCTGCTCCTGATTTACAATCATTTGAATAAAGAAATACTCAGAAATACAAGTTTGAGCTTAATTTTCTTCTCTTAAGTCCATCATCTGAAAATGCTACAAGAACATGTTACTAACAGCATTTTCATTGGAGTAGGTCTTTAAAGTCCTCAAAGATTTAAGCAAAAATCAAGTCGGACTGAACCATTTTAAAATAAATGTGGGGTGTGTTGGGGGGGGGGTTCTGCAGATGCCAGAAAAAACAAATAAAATAATATTACCATAATATTGAAAATAAAATATTTGTGGTTATATATTTAATAATGACTAACTGAAATTATTTTTCTCTGTTTTATCATGTCACCATCCTTAGGGGCCTCTGTGGCCCCCCAGTCTAGGCCCCCTAGAATCAGCCATCTTTTTTCCTCTTTTCGATGACCCAGTCTCTATAACAACTGAAGAAAATGATCAATATTCCACAACAGCTTCACAAATCTTTCCCTCAATCCCTACAGCCCCAGAACCAGTGTAAATAAAATATGAAAATATTAATTGAAAGAATTTGGAAGGAAAAATAAGAGTTGAGTTCTACAGTAGCACAATAAAAACTTAATCAGACTT
The DNA here is from genome assembly GCF_002922805.2 of Oryzias melastigma. Classification (NCBI taxonomy): domain Eukaryota; kingdom Metazoa; phylum Chordata; class Actinopteri; order Beloniformes; family Adrianichthyidae; genus Oryzias; species Oryzias melastigma. Next base: position 25,273,271 of record NC_050527.1, on the reverse strand, counting down.
TTTTTTCATATGTGAATCAATATTTTTCTTGATCTTGTTCTACTTTTTCAAACCTGATTCCATTTTTGGTCAAGAGTTTAAGATACAACTCACATTTTTAATTGCTGCTAATTCCCCACATCAAGTTTGAACCTTTCTGTTCTTTCTATATTATATTGTTCATTCTGTAAAATTCTGCATTTTTCTAGACTGTAATTCCATAAAGTTTAAACACTGGGAGGTTAGATCTTTGTGTTTGAGCCGTAACACTTTGTAGTTTGTCGTCAACGTGTCACTTTTTCAGCTTTAGGCTAAACAGCTAATCTACAGTAAAAGTATTGGATAATCTGGAAGGAACAACAACTGAAAAAAGTTTAGATAAAATGACTACATTAACAAAATCAGACAAATCACTGTTGTTGTGCAGTAAATCGTATGATTACGTTCCTGGAGAGCGGAGGAGTTCAGACCAAAGTGAACAGATAAAAAGGAAAATGATTCTCTGAAAAATCTTAAAAGGTTTGAAGAAACTTTTTCTTTTTTAGCCAAATTCTAATGTGATGAACAACTGATCAGAATATGTCCTAAACATTATAATAAACCATTAGAACAACTTTATCAGCAGCATCATCACATTAGACAGCCGGATGCTGAATATTATGCATTATTATTATTTTGGTCTGTCGGAACAAATGTCACAATAAATCCAGATTTGGAGTAAAGACTTCTGGTTTTTGTCTGCTAAATGCAGATTTATTTTATTTTGAAGTCAAAGGCTCTTCTTCTGTTTCTATGGAACCAAATTGATTTTGATTGGTTCTCCGTGTTAGCCCCGCCCCCATGCATCAGAACATGCCGACAAACCTGACATTTTTTTAATTTGAAACTGAAAAACAGAAGTTTTGAAATGGAAATTTTGAGTTTTGAGAAGCTGAAAATTATTTAAGTTTATATTAGAATTGGAGAAAGTTTCAGACACTTTCATTTTTTTTAAAGCTTAACACAAATGTTTAAGATTGAAATTGTCACATTGTTTAAACCTTCGTCACCCCGATTTTGCTCCATAATTTCCCTCATTGGATCTTTTCTCGCTAAAGAAACTTTCCAAAGACGTTTGTTAACTTGGGTGTTCCAATGTGGTGCAGCTGCTTTAAGGAAGTAGAGGATTGATTTTTGTCACGTGACCCGAGTGACTTGGAATGAAGCAGATGTGGTGGACAGAATTCAGTAGTTTTCCAAAATAAAACTTTTTTTTTCTTTCTTTTTCTCTGCTGCCTGGCACCAACTCTCTGAGGGAGACTGGAGACTGGAGACCACTGCTGTAAAACACTCAGGAAGAGCATCTCAGCATACAAAGATATTCACAGCTCCACCTTCCAGTGTGAACTGACGGTTCTGCAGCTCAGAAGAAGGTCGGCGGCTCCGCAGGGCGGCCGGTGGAACTGCTCTGACTGATCACAATGGTTTCTATTTGAAGTGACGTTGCTTTCAAGCAGCGATCGCAGCGCATTTGCTCTTGATCCGTGTTGAGTGGGACAGAGGCTTCAGATCAACCTCCTACAGGTTTGGAACCTGAAGGTTTGCAGATGCTCCACAAATCCTTCAAATAAAGTTTCTTCGGCCTCATGACGAAGCTGCTTTGACCTTCACGGTGGGACTCTTGTCCTCCTGCGGTTAAACTGGATCATGAGGACAAACATGTTCACAGCGACTCTAGATTCTGTCTGCAGCTGTTCCGTCTGGAGCTGGAGGTGAAACATAGTAACCGTATCAATAACTGTATCAACACCAAACAGATTAAAAAAATTCTGCTTTAAAACAGTAAATGTGTCAATGAATTTGTCAGAGAAAACACATCCGATGTGCAGCAGGAAGTATACGAGTGGAATGTACAAACACCATAGAAGAAGCGATAAAATGTCTCTAAGATCAATAAAGCAATGAATTAATTGAGTTTATGAAATGACTTTAGTTTCAAAGCTTCCGTCTCACAAAAACATCAGAGATAATGAACAACTGAAGCCACAGTAACCAGGGGTGTAGCGAAAAGTCCATTCAGTCAAATATCGCGATATTTCATTTGGTGATCCTGACAAAATGCTGACAAGACAATATTTAGTCATCTATGAGCGTCCTTCAGCGTCTTACGTTTGTTTTGCACTTAAACCTCCGACCACTAGTTGGCAGCACAGCACACTGATCACACGTATCATGAGACTCATGCTAATACACACCTCTAACAGTAACCTCTAAAGAGTTCAACCGAATCATCCACGTCACCAAAAAGTTAAGAAAGACATCTATGTCTATTAGACTTCTAAAAGACATCTATAAGATGTTAGTAAACTAGTAAATGTTTTAAAAGTACTTTAATAGACGTCTAAAAGTCGGGGTTGGTTTGTAGGCTAACAGAGGAAGTGTAAAACTCACAGCGTGTCTAAACGTTAACATTCAAAGTGTTCCAGAAAGCCACACATGGTCAGTTATTAATAACCTTTTTGGAATCTTCACAGAACATTAATAATAACCCCTTTTAATGAAAAAAACAACACTTGCAGAAGTGTGGAATAAACGTTTGATGAGGGTCTTGATCGCATGGACAGGCTGAGGAAAAAACAAAAAACAATCATTCATCTCAGTTATCGCTCAGGGGGGCGGGCCAAATGTGGAGGCGGGCCGGGTTTGGGGATCCCTGGAATAGAGATGTCTTGTAGACGTAAACAGTAGATGTATATTAGGTTTCTAATAGACATCCTGTGCCTCGTGGGAAGCTTCAGTTGCATTTACGAGTATTTATTTTTTCAAATTGTCGTGAGTGAGGAGCAGACGATAAAATTCCTTTGAAAAACACCTGCAGTGATGTTTCTGCGACAGTCGGTACATCACAAGTTCCATTATGAAAACTACGACTAGATCCATGAACGCCTGTTTTCCTCATCCGAGCTAGCATCGGGCTCAAAACTGGATATCTTCAGATTCTAAACAAAGGGATGATGGGAAGTCAAGGCAGTCTTACTCCCCACCAATGGTCTCGCCCACGACTTACAGGTGAATTTCTATTTAGCTCCTGCCGCTCTGCAGAAACTATGTCCTAAAAAATGGCAGATTTTTGATTTGGGGTGAAAAATTTGTAATAATAATAAAAAGACTAGTGAGGATGCTTTGGGAATAGGTCAAACTTTCAAACCAATTTGGTTTGCATCAAAACAGATTTTTTTTTTTGTTATTTGTTACCAAAAAAAAACAAAGTAAACCAAAAGCAGCATGACCAGGAAGAGGCAGTATGATGGTGTGGGGTTGCATCTCGTCAGTGGGAAATGTCATTAAACTGAAGAGAGAACTTGCAGAACTTGGACGTTGAGAGGAGGAGGTGTTCAGCAGATCTGACCCCCCCGAACTCTTATGGGTCCGGCGTGAACGTGCTGTCCGTGCCAGAGCGAACAATCGCAGAGAGCCAGCGAGAGGAGGAGGAGGTGCCAAGGAGCTAACACGCTAATCTTACTCAGAGATACCCCTTTCCCTTCTAGATGATCATTAATATTTCACACAGCGAAGCACACAGGATATAAATACCTAAAGTTTCTACAAGAAACGCTTAAGATGAGCCTAAATAATGAAGAACCTTGGAGGGAAAGCGAAGCTCCGGCCAACGGCAGCACATTTCGACTGCAGATCACAACTTTTACAAGAACACTTTGAGCCAGTTTGGCAGCGGAAGACAAATCTGGACAATCCTCCGTAGCCTCAAAGCTGATCTGCATGAGAAAAAAATGTTTTTTTGTTGCTAACTGGACACTCCTGCAGAGCTGACATTTTCAGTGAGCCCCACTCCAAATAAAGAGTAGTTCTCGTGCTGTTTAAAGACAAATTAGTAACTACACTGATGATGGCATTTTGCTGATATTTTCCATCACCTTTCAAGTTGTGTTTTGGGAGTCTGAGGTTAAGTTTTTAAGTAGGAGCGCTGCATCCCGAGCTGTCAGTCATCCGCCACACTGATTGCTTTTCCTTGGTCTCCGTGTGGAGAGGAGCGTCTCTTTGAGCTTCTCTGCAAACACGCCGACTGCAGCTTCAGTACAAAGAGATGAAAGGTCTAAATTTGGCTCCAGCTTGGGTTTATTTCACAGGAAAGTTGTTTTTTCTTTTTGTCTTGTCTCTTGCTCACATTAGTGCATATTCTGTCATGGAGCTTTTTACATGGTGTAAAACCATCTGCTGATGCTGAGAATAAGTGACTCAGCTGTTCTGAGATAAATGAGGCTGCTCACTTTGAGCAGAGGTGGTGACGCCGAACATCTGACAAACGGAAAACGCTGCAAAAGTTGAGAGGAAGCAGGAGGAGATCTACAGTTATTTAGAGCAAAACGAAAAATAAAACTAAATAAACAAACTGAGACCGGAAAGTTGCAGGTTCATATCCACGATCAAGACTCTAAAAATGGGACCCAGTCCCTCCCTGGTTGGCATTAAGGGGTTGGATTGAGGGGGTTAAACCACCAAATGGCTCCCGAGCGCAGCTGTGTCTGCAGCTCACCCCTCCCCAAAGTGAGGGGTCAAATTTCACACATCTAGATGTGTGACATCTAATGGGAACAAGAAAAGCTGATTTACCTGCAATATTGGCATGGTCGTCTCTTTTAAACTTTTTAAGTTTTTTAATTTTTTATTGGCTCTTATACTTTTATCATAGTGTCTCTTTTTATTTATTTTATTTTTTACATTTTTTATTATATATATGTACATTCTTTTATTGCTTTTAAGTATTTTATCTGTTGTGTCTTTGTGGCAAATGGACCTTGAGTCTGTAATAAAAGTATCTTCTTCTAATGTTAGTGTAAATGCTTTTTGCTGAAAGTAGTTGCTAAAGATTCTGAAGGGATTTGCTGAAAATAGTGACAATTTATTTTATTTGCTGAAGGGATTTGCTGAAAATGGTGACAATTTATTTTATTTGCTGAAGGGATTTGCTGAAAATAGAAAAGCTATTTGCAAAATGTTAAATTTGAGAGCTGAAGTTGACCTAAATTTCTGAAAAAATTATAGTAAAATGATTTTAAAGTCCCTAATACATGTCAATTTTGCAAACATATTTAGTGTGTTGCTTACATATGAGCTAAATTCCTAAAAAGCCTAAAATTCCTCAGTAAAAAACTAAATTAGTCAAAAACTTTAGCCTGTTGCTAAAGTAGAAACTAAACTCGTAATTACCCTGTAAACACCTCAGGAGATAACAAATTAGCCAAAAAACATTAGCATGTTGCTTAAATAGGAGCTTAACTCCAAATTAGCAAATAAAAACCTCAGTAGATGCCAAAAAAGCTAGCATATTGCTTATATAGGCTACTAGCTAAACTCCAAAATAACCTAAAATTCTTCAGTAAACTAAATTAGCCAAAAACGTTAGCATGTTGCGAAAATATTAGCTAAACTCCAATTTTGATCAAAGATGAAAACATAGTCCATGAATATGCAGTATTTAAAGGCTTGTTGCTAATCTACTTCATTTTTTCATTCATCTTCTTGGCCGCTTTGTCCTTTTTGGGGTCGCTGGGGTTCCAGCTACTGATGGGTGAGGGGAGGGTTCACCCTGGACAGGTCACCAGTCTGCCGCAGGGCCTCAATCACACACCCATTCACTTTTAGAGTCACCAATGAACCTATGAAGCATGTTTTTGAATGGTGGGAGGACATCGGAGTCCCCGGTGAAAATCCACACATGCACGGGGAGAACATGCAAACTCCACACAGAAAGAACCCCAATTGGTGGTTCTGTTTCAGATCCTCCAGTCGGGATTTGAACCAGGTCTCTTGCTGTGAGGCAAGAGCGCTAACCACTGCACCACAGTGCAGCCCTGATCTACTCAAAATGTAATCTTCTTCAAATTTCGAAATTTCAAGACTTTTTCATTCATTTTCTATAGGGCATATTTTGCTCAATATTTAAAACTATAAAGTTTATGAAAGCCAAAAATGCAAGCAGTAATGTCCTGAAAAAGCTGAACGTTTTGATACCAAGATTAATGAAATCGCTAAAAGTGTGATTGAGTTTATGTGCCAAAAAACGTACAGAAAGGAGCAGGAGAATCACTATAGTGTGATTGTTTACTAAACATTCATATTAATAACCTTATAACTTGACTTTTCAAGAATAAAAAGTCTACAAAATCCAGAAAATGCACAAAAACTTTAAGAAAAAAGGATTAAAGGAACTGTCAAATATGTGACTGCCATTACCCAACAGTATAGGCCCCAGCAACCCCATGACCCCAAAAGGAATGTAAAGGAAGGATGGATGAATGTTTCAGTCCAAACAGAAAAGCTTCAGTACCTGTTTCAGGCGTTGTGCTTTAGGTCCAGGTCACAGTATTGACCCCCCTCCCAGAAGATGGTGCCAGCAGGGAAACAAAAATGACAACCCTCACAGCTTGAGCTCAAACATCGCCGCTCTGAGCAGATAATCCAGAAGCCACAGTGATTTCTAAAAATAACTGTCTGCAATCAGCACCTGCAGGACGAAAAGCGGGGGTCCTTCCTCCTGTTGGGCAGGGGGGGTTGTTTCATTAAGGCCAAACAACATCAAAACCAGTAAAAACGATATTGCTGAAAAAGTCCCCGTTTATGGACAAAAAGAGAACTTAGATGTAAGCGGTCCTCTCTCCTGGTTCCCGGATGTTTCCATGTGGATCAATAAAGTTTTCTTTATTTTAGTTCAAGTGCAATGCTTCCAAACTGTTTGCAAACACGCATTTCTTGAAGCATTAAAGGAAGCAGCTAATTAAAGCAGAGCTCTCCTCTCCAAAGTGCTGGATTCGTGTAAGGTGACCCCAAAGTGCCAGAGTGGTGACAGTTATGAAGTAGCGCGCGGCTCGTTATGTGGCGTCTCCAGATTAATTAGTCGGAGGTAAAACGACAGGAAAACGGGAGCTGGAGGCGGGGGCGCCGCTCCTCCTCCCCCCGCAGCAGCGGCAGCTCCGCGGCGGGCAGTCCGGACGGTCGCTCCTCCACCCCGGCGTGTGCCGCTCCTCCAGCCCGAGCCCGGACGCGCGTTCCCGCTGAGCGCCCGAGCCGGCTCCGCTCATCTTTTTACGCCTCTCGCGGATGCGGGGCTGTGCACGTGCATGCAGAGTGACTGGCGCGTGAGAGTGAAAGTCCGATCAGAATAGCTGAAGCAAGGGGGGCGCGGCCATGTGCGTGAATCAGCGTGGTGGCTTTTCTGCCCGCGCGCCACAACTGGAGGAACGCGCTCCGGTGCGCCGCGCGCGCGGTGCGCTCTCTCCTCTGAATCCACAGAGCTGGAAGCCTTAATCCTCGGAGTGGAAGCCCCCCTGATCCCGCTCAGGAGGGCAGGACAGTTCGGAGGCAGCAGCAGCAGCAGCGCTCCGCAGCTCCGCGCGCGCGCTCCCTTCTTCTCCTCCTCCTTCAGCAGAGAGAGGGATGGAGGGATGCGCGGGAGGGGTGGGGCTGGGAGACGGATGGACGGATCCCTGCTGGGCTCTGGAGAGACTTTAATCAGGGGTGTCAAACTCAACCGAACAAGGAGCTAAAATCCAAAACACCTGAACAGAATAAACATTTATCAATCACCCTAAAACGACATTTTTAAAATGGTAACTTTTTAACATAATTATGAACTGAAATAATACATTATCTGCAATACTAGTGGAGGTTATCTAAGCTGAATGGCCGCTGAAGATGCTGAAACTGAAAGCTAACAATGTTGGAGCTGATAGCTGAAATTACTGGAGCTGATAGCTGAAACCGCTGAAACTGATATTAGCTAAATGCAAAATTAGCCCAACAAACTTAGGTCGGTCAAAACAGCTAGCGTGTAGCTGAAAAAAACAGTTAAACGTCCTAATAGAAAAAATAAAAATAAATAAACGCCCAAATTAGTCAAAACAGCCAACATTTAACTGGAATATTAGTTAGACTCCAAAATGGGCAAAAAGAAGAAAAAAAGGGAAAAGGGGTACATTAGCCAAGACAGCTAGCATGTAGCTGAAAAAATAGCTAAACTTCCAAATATGAAAAAAACAAAAAAACCCTAAATTAGCGTAAACAGCTAGCATAGCTGAAATACTAGCTAAATTCCAAATGAGCCTAAAATATCTTAGTAAATGTCAAAATAATCAAAAAAGCTAGCAGAATTCCAATTTATAAAACTTAAAAAACGTAACTTTTTAACAAAATTATGAATAATAAAAAGGCAGGGCTATTCCAGAATAAATCAACTTAAACCTTAAATAACTTTAATTATTAATTATGATCTGGAGGGCCGGATAGAATTACCCCGAGGGCCGGATTCGGCCCCCGGGCCTTGATTTGACACATAAGTACTCACTACACCCTCCCCTTTCTTCCTCATCCTCTCTAGATACCCTCACACCTTTCTGCTGTCACGCGCCCGTGCACGTGAAGAAAGTGCACGTCGTCTCCCCTCAAACCTGCTTCTGACGGCACTGAAGATGAATGGAAACATCACTTTCATTAATGACATCTTCTCTTGTTGAGCTTCCAGCACAGATCAGCACTTGCAGAGCTGGAAAGGTATCTGGGATACGTTGCCATGACAACAGGAAGCAACATGTTTTTTTGTTTTTTTACCGTTTCATGTGTTTCAGAACATAATTTTTGATTTTCTTCATGTGCATTTGAGCGTTTATCTTTGTGATCGAGCGAACAGATGAAGGTGATGCAGCTGCAGACAAACAGGGAGGAAGTTCACGATTTAAAACACGTTTTCCACCTTTTGCAGATAGTCTTTTCCACATTTCAGAAGATGTTCTCTCTTCTTTTGCTCTTCCTCCGTCTCTAAACAGTCTATAATTATTTCCATGGTTACCATTTAAGATGCTAAGCCTGATGAACTCTCATCTGTCGCTTCTTCTCTTTCGTGTTGTGCTGCATTCCTGCAGATTCCCTTCTCAGCTTAAGACCAACCCTTGATTTAAAAAGCTCCGGGGCTCGCGCCTGTAATCCCAATGTAAACAAGTCAAGACCGTCAAGTTTGTCCCAAAAGCATCAATCACATCTGGCTGCTGTCGGGGTAGACGCCGTGGGAGGCCGCACGAGGCTCGCAGCTGCAGCCGGGCTTTCAGATTCTGATGCTCCTCATCCTGAGCATTAAAGCCGGCTGCAGGGAGGAGGAATAAATGCCGCTTTGCTACATCTCTGGTGTGCACCCAGAGATAACTCCCTTTGTCTTGTGATCACTAGTTTGCTTTTGTCAGTTTGTGGAAAAACTGTTTTTTTCCCACAAACAAAGCTCGTAAAGACGGTCATGAATCATCACAAAAGGTGTCGACGAACATTTGAAGGCAGAACAAATCGAAAATATTGAAAGTTTGACATTTAGTGACAAAAGCCTTCACTTAAACACTGTTCACACGAAAATCTTTTACTGATTTAGGGAAAAAAATCTGCTTTTTGCAAAAATATTGATCCTCTTATTTGTATATTTTTGCCATTCATGGACACCAACGTGTCAATATTTTAATCAAAACAGTGGTTTCCAGAAGGAACGCCACAATGTTCCCTCTAAAACTGAATTGAATTGTGGGAAAAGTGAATCGTTGCTCCTCAACTGCACACGTTTGCATACATTTAAAGTGTTAAACACATGTTGGTCTAAACTTTTTGTAAAGTGAGTTGAAAATGTTTGAGGGCCAATCAATCCACCTTAATTTTTATTTATTTAATATATTAACAGTTCATATACTGTAATATGTAGTAGTAAAATAATGAAGTTGGTAATATCGTAAAGTGTTTTTCAAATTGAGAAGTTCTAACAAAAATGTTCTAACATTGTAAACATTGTTCTGCTTCTCCTGGAGGGCGTTTCAGTTTGGCCACTAGGTGGCGATCGCACTCTAGCATTACACCTGATTCTAAAAGAAGAAGAAAGTACGAGCAAAAGACGGTGCTTTAGACTACAAATGGTTAATTTAAAAAGATATTTGCTTAAAGAGTTTGGAAAATTCATTTATTAAGATGTTTATTTGGTCAACAATGTTTGTTTAGGTGGACCGAGCGTTAGCATTAGCCGTCCTATGGGGAATTCCATCAAACGTTAGCATCAAACTAGCGGACTTTAGCATTATGTGCTAATTTGATCTATTTTTTTTATGAATCCATTATTGATCTGTTAAGCTTAAATCAATTCAAATCAATTAAATCAAATTTATCAACCTAGACATACTAGAAATTGTAAAAAAAAAAAAAAAGGTTTTCAATAAGTTAACCCTCATGCTCTCTGGGGTCCAGATGACCCAATTTTTAATACAGCTTAATTTTTTGACCACAATCAAGAAATCATTAACATTTTTTAAAAAAGCTTTGGGAGCTTATGAATTTAAGGAAAGGAGTCTGCAGGCCGGTAAAACTTTAAACGGAGGCCCCTTTGGCCCCATGAGCCGGACTTTGGACATGCCTGTTTTATTACATTAAACTAGGCTTAGTATAGGACAACTGATAGGTTTTTCTTTATTAATACTTTCCCAGTTACCAACTAAAAACATAACATTTTCTGATTTTTTTTTCCGTTTTGTAAAACACAAATCAAATATTGAAAATTGATTTGATCCAAATCATTGGTATAACTGTACCGCTGCATTTCTAGTTTCTACATATAGGATAAGTCCACGGCTGCTCTTTACTTTTAAGTTTAATGCTGATTTACACACGTCAGTCTTTTACAGTTTAAAAAAATCCTACTCTTTTAAAGTTGGATCATTGTCTCAGCATTCCCTGCCTTGCTTCACATCCAGTTGCATATAATGACCCTTCAAAAGAAAATGAGATTTTAAATGTCCTCATGTTGGTTTACAGACACAAACAGATCTTATAATGACTGAAGCTTTGAGGAGATGAAGGACAAAAAGGATCAAAGTTCTTCACAGCTTCATGCCCGTGAACTCTGAGAGTCTGATCGGTACATTAAGTCTATAACATGAATTTAATTATGTGTAATGAAGCTGCTGCAGCTTTTATCCTGTCGTTCACGATTCCTTCCAGAGGAGGAAACTACAGCTTTCTCCTAACGTGTCGATTGGCTAAAAAACATCCGCATCCGTCCAACAAACGTGTTTTTTTTAGAAAACAGCAGCTGATCAAGCAGACAGCAAGTCCTTTCAAGTCTTTTCTGATCTTTTTTTGGATTTTCTGCTCGTGAATAATATTATTGGTAATTATTAAATTATCTGTAATTAATCTTGTTTCTAAATGCTTCATCAATGCAACATCAAAAGCAGGAAAGGCTTTTAATTAGCAGGAACAGAAACGATCAGCTTAAGATGTTCAGATTCTGGCCTCCAAAAGGTTGTTTCAATGTTTCTTGTAATGTTGTCATACGGTCAACACTCTAGTTGTTAGTGAGGTGCGAGTATTGGCCCCCTACTGATCACATGCCAAAGCCACATGCACAGAGTGTGCACGTGAGACGTGAGTGTCTCTAGGACGCCCATAGAACATCCACACTAACTACATACCAAACAGGTTTCATCATTTTCACAGAGACTCCAAATTCACCCAATTGTGACTATAAGCAGAGCCGACCCTGGGCACAGGTGACCTAGGCGGCAGCCTAGGGTGCCACCTGCTGGAGGGGGCACCAAATCTCACTGATTATAAATCAATATTTGTTTTTTTTCTCCTTTTTCCTTTTTTTTTACAGTGTGACACAACTCATTTCATGCTTAAATGAAAAAAAGTAATTAAAAAATATAACTAAAAGAACAAAAATTTTGACATAATCAATAACGCTGCACGGTGGCGCAGTGGTTAGCGCTCTTGCCTCACAGCGAGAAGGCCCCGGTTCGAATCCCGGCTGGGACCTTTCTGTGTGGAGTTTGCATGTTCTCCCCGTGCATGCGTGGGTTTTCACCGGGGACTCCGGCTTCCTCCCACCGTCCAAAAACATGCTTCGTAGGTTAATTGGCGACTCTGAATTGCCCCTAGGTGTGAATGTGAGAGTGAATGTGTGTGTGATTGGGGCCCTGCGACAGACTGGCGACCTGTCCAGGGTGTACCCCGCCTTCGCCCATCAGCAGCCGGAATAGGCTCCAGCACCCCCGCGACCCCGAAAGGGAAGAAGCGGTCAAGAAAATGGATGGATGGATAATCAATAACTAGCCTGGTGCGGCACACCTCCTTGCCACTGTCGACCTGGATTTCAGTCTATAAAAAGCTCTTGTTTTTGGTCGAAAAAGATTAAATTAACTGGCAATATGGTTTGTTTTTTTATGTCTCTTTAAACCTTTAACACTGGTGATAACTCTACTTTGCAGCTTGTTTTGTGTTACACGGTGATGCAGTGGTTGGTGCTTCTGCCCTTAAAGACAAAGTTTATTGATTCAAATCCTGTTTGGGAGGTCAATGTTTTAAACTTTAATCACAAGTAGAAACTATTGAAATTTTTAGAATCAAAATAAATAAAAACCCATTTCAACATATTCCAGGCAGTTCTATAAAAAATCAGTGTTAAAACATGGGATTTCATTGTAATGCTACTGTTAGCTTTCTATCGTGCTGATTATTTTGTTGCAAAAACAAATACTGCTCACAGTTTTTTCATAGAGTAGTGTAAATAAACTCAGTCAAGTTTCAGCTGAGTGGTCATCTTGACCGTCTGAATCTTCATTTCTCGTTTGGCACCAAACGTTTGCTGGCAGCACATTTCAGCTGATTTCCTGTTGAGCGTTTTCTCTCTTAAGTTTGTTTTAGAGTTTAGAAAATAATCTCTCCCATGTTTGTGCTGCACGTTTGTGTTATCACACTAGCCGCGTTTCCATTATAAATATGCGCAAAACTTTATCAAAATCTAAAAATCCTCATCATCTATCAAAGGAGACGTCGGCGTCTTCTTTGGGGCTTTGGAGCCAACAATTCTGGATGACACACAACTTGTGGTGGTATCAGGTGGTTGGTCACGTGACTCATTTAATCCCCCAAAAACTTCTCATTGGGATTTTTCTGAAATATATCAATTTGGATATGCCTCAAAGATCACCTCCTCCAAGCGCAAAAACTTTTTTTTGATAAATAAATGCAATTTTTTCAAAATTGTCAGTTTTCCATTTGTTGGATTTATTATTGCAAATCCAATTTGTGCAATTTCAAAGTCAATGGAAACAGTGTAACTGCTTACATTAATGATTCAATTAATAATATAGGAAAACTCAAAATCAAACAGTTTTTCAAAATATTTTTTTTTTTTCTAAAAGCAGCAGGAAATAGTTCTTAAACGGAAATGATGACAAAATAACAAAAACATTGAGCGATTTGTGAGAGTTTTTGGTAAATTTTTGTAAATCTGGAAGTAGCTGGTAAAAGTAAATCTTTGGGACATTTCAATGAAATATTTCTAACTTGAGTTTTACTTTGCAAAACCTGAACCTGAAAGAAAGTGGGGTAAGAATTTTTGTTTAATTTTGAAGGGGCTTTTGTTTTGAAGGTAGAAATATTCTTCATTTCTTTTCGTCTCGGCCTTCTGTTGCTTTTGTCTTCTTATAGCAAAGACCCAAAGTCTCCAACCACAGGTCACATGACCTCCACTGGAAATTGCACGCCACGTCCATCAGACACCCCCCACCCCCCGTCAGACTGCAGCTCGCCGAGCAATCAGCTCCACTTGGAGTGGATCCACTGCAGAGCCGACAGTGTCAGGCTCCATGTTTCAGATGGATTGGTAACAGGGGAGGGGGGGTCGGCTGACAGGAGGGCGCTGAACCAGAGGAGTCGCTACAGAGAAACGCCGTGTGACAGCCCGGCTCCTGAAGAGCTGCTGGAGGAGGCGAGGGGACCCACGGTTACATAAAGAAGTGCTGCTCGGGAAGTTTGCCGACGGCTTGATGGATGGTTGAACATGGCGGACGGGGTGAACACGCGCAAGCTGCCATTTTTCTGGGCTTTAAGCCAGAGCAGAGTGAGGATGATGGAGGCGAGGAATCGGCTTCCAGGCGCTCAAAGGCAGGGGCGGTCTTAGCAGTTTGGGGGTCCCAGGTGATCAATAACACGGGGCAGCAATCTGGGATTGTGCAATCTGAGAGATGAGCCACAAAGTCTCACTTTATTGTAAAAAAAACACACAATATTTATGGTTTTTGGTCAAATTAACATTCATTTATAAATGCAATTTAAGTAATACAAGAATGAACCTTTTACTTTTACCTTTGGAAAACATGCTCTTAGAAATAAAGATAGTTTGTATTACTCCCCAAGGTACGAAGACTCTAAAGGGACATTAAAGGAAAAAATGTAATTAAAAAAACGTTTTTCCAAAAATGGGTTACTAGATCTGGTTACTAGAGGGGCACCAGTTAGTAATTAATTATAATAATTATTATATTATATTATATAATATTATATTATATTATATTATATTATATTAAAATATATTATATTATATTATACTTTAATTTTGAGAATTCTTTAGTTACTATATGGTGCGCTCCAGTTAGTAACCAGAACATAATATTTCTCTAAAAATGGAATAAAAAAATAAATCTGAATAGTAACTAGTGCGCACTAGTTCTTTTTTTTTTTTTACAGAGACCCTATGCATTTTTAGAAAAATAATATTTTCTTTACTTCCTTTTTTTTTTTTTTTTTTTTTTACTTTGATGTCCCTTTTGGAGCTCCATACAAAGGCAGAAAAAAAACATATTTTGGGTGATTTCCTTTATTTTTTGGGTAGTTAAAGGGTTAAATTCCAACAGTGTCTATATGTTTATTTAAATAACAGTTGTAACGTATTTTACTTTTGACAGCAGCACACACTAGTTCCTTTCAAAATAAAACCCACCCTGGGTTAAAAAAGGTCCTGCTCCTGCAGCAGCTTTACTCGAATTAAAAATGCAAGACAGTCAAACACGATGTTGTTTATCAGTCGGATTTTGGTGGGTCACCATCATTTTTCTCTTATTCTCGTTATAAACCTTCTAGCAGAATCTATTTATATAAAAAATAAAAACTTTAAGAATAAACTGAGCTTTTTAATCGTCATTGTCTGCGATGTGAGGCTCTAAATCATTTTCAGTCATTTTAAACTGCATTTGTTCACAATTTTAACCAATTTAGCTTAATTTACCAAAGTAAAAAAAAACATTTGGAGACTTTTATTTGACTAACTATAAATTAAAAGCCCAACTTTCTACTGAATTTCACACAGTAAATTACATTTTTTTGTTTAATTGTTTGATATGTTAAAAATCTAAGCGGAAATGACAACACTTAACTAACCAATCTATTATGTATTCAGTCACTAACATTTTTCATTAAAGCTAGAGAGCCACAATAAAGGGATAAACAGGTACAATAATCCGGGCTTGTTTTGGAGCACAGCCCCCGGTGGTCACTCGATGAACTGCATTTGGTCCATTTTTATTTCAGAAAAGCTTCAGCCAGGAAGTGAACGTGAAGCAGACAACCACTTCACAGACGTTCAAAATAACTTTCACAGTAAAAGGTGACACAACACTCTAAACCTGCACAATCCTGTGAACATATTGTTGGTTTTGTCACCCACACACACGTCAGGAGGAAACCACAAACCAACGGAGCTGCTCTTCCTCCGGCAGCCTCCACACACCAGAGATGAACGACGTGCATCACCCAGCGGTTCACGGAGCACAGGCTCTTCTTACTCCAACCAGAAGACGGCATCGCCACAGAGCGGCTCTGAGCCTCGAGGTGACTCTGAGGCGCTGTTGGCGTGACAACAGCAGCCACCCCTTCCTCTTCTGGCTTCCTCCTCACACTCCTTCCTGAGTTCCTCCCCTTCCTGTCTCTGTCCTCCCAGTTTGGAGACGTTCAATTAAAGGTTTGTTGAGCCGAAATATTTTAGCACTAAAAACTCTCACTAATCGACCTGTAGAAGACAATAAATCAAGATTGAGTTGTTTTTTCCTGTTTTGCAA
>NC_050527.1:25255406-25256320 GCF_002922805.2 Oryzias melastigma | reverse complement strand
CTTTGTGCATGACCCGATTAGTCGACTAATCGGAAAAAATAATCGGTGATTAGTCGACTATTAAAATAATCGTTTGTGGCAGCTCTAAACGTCATACCGACACTTCATTTTAAGCTCATTTATCACAGAAAATCAATGTATTGTCAGTAAGCACAACCAGAATTAAAGTTACGTTAAATTATAATCCACTGGATTATATTTTTGAACAAATTCAAGACTTTAAAGTGTGCCTCTTGGTTTTGTGGTAGGGTTGGGTATCAGGAATAATTTCCAGAAACAATTCGATTCGATTCACAAGAGCCTGGATCGATACGATTCTGATGTTTTTTAGATTCTTTTGATTCAATTCAATTCAGTTTTGAATTTACACCTTTAGATACATTTGTGTAGAAATACATTATTAATCTACTGTGTTTTGAATATATTTATATTAATCTGATTCGTTCACATACGAATGTATCAGTGAAATAATGAGATTGTTAACAGTATACAGTGTTACATGGATTATCAAACGGAGAAGCTCCAACAATTGTTCTGCTTCTCCTGGAGGGCGTTTCAGTTTGGCCACTAGGTGGTGATTGCGCCATAGCAATACACTTTTATCAAGAAGAAGAAAAAAGAATGAGCAAAAAACGATGTTGTAGACCACAAATGATTACTTAAAAAAATATTGAAAGAGTTTGGAAAATTCAAATAAAGTTGTTCATTTAGTCAACAATATCTGAGCGTTAGCATTAGCCGTCCTATGGGAAATTCAATTAAACGTTAGCATCAAGCTAGCGGACTAAATCGATGTCTATTTCTATGAATCAATCAGTTTAAATCGATTCATCGTTTTGAATCGATTTAGTCAACCCAGCCTTAAGGGTACAGGCCATGAATGAATTTGTGAATGAAATGTGTGAAATGTGTGG
>NC_050527.1:25224001-25255078 GCF_002922805.2 Oryzias melastigma | reverse complement strand
CTTTCTTCTCTGTTTGGATCCTGAACTAAATTATCTTCAGACCTGAAATAACGACGATAATTCTGTTTCTGGATTCTGGGGTGACTCCATTTTTTATTGCACCATCACACTACCACCACCATGTCGAACAAGTCTTTTCATGTTCTTCTCTGTGTACGTTTGAGTTCGGACGTTCACAGACACTCTCCTTCCAGAAGGATCATCTTCAGAACTTTTGTCTAGCCGTAATTCTCCATCAATCCATTGTAGTTTATCAACGTCATACCGACACTTCATTTTAAGCTCATTTATCAAAGAAAATCAATGTATTGTCAGTAAGCACAACCAGAATTAAAGTTACGTTAAATTATAATCCACTGGATTATATTTTTGAACAAGTATCAGGAATAATTTCCAGAAACAATTCGATTCGACTCACAAGAGCCTGGATCAATTCGATTCTGATGTTTTTTAGATTCTTTTGATTCTTCAATTCAATTCAGTTTTGAGTTTACAACTTTAGATACATTTGTTTAGAAATACATTCTTAATCTACTGTGTTTTGAATATATTTATATTAATCTGATTCGTTCACATACTGTAAAATGTATCAGTGAAATAATGAGATTGTTAACAGTATACAGTGTTACATGGATTATCAAACGGAGAAGCTCCAACGATTGTTCTGCTTCTCCTGGAGGGCGTTTCAGTTTGGCCTCTAGGTGGCGATCGCGCCATAGCAATACACTTTTTTCGAGAAGAAGAAGAAAGAATGAGCAAAAAACGAGAGTTTGGAAAATTTGTAAAGTATAAGTTTGGAAAAACTTAATGAAAACAAGTAAACAAAAAAGTCACCAAGAAAAAGATAAGTCCAAACACATCCAGTCAGCAGACATGACTATGATCCTTCCAGACTGAAACATGTCAGACTCTATTCCTGATCGGTTCTTTCGTTAAATGTGGCTAGAAGAGTTTCTTTCTGAGATCCTCTTGTTGCTTAAAGCTTCTCATAAAGTTGTGATTCTTCCTTCAGACTCTAAAACCTGATTCTTCAGAATCATTTTGTGTGACAAACGAGCTGAAACAAAGCAAGTGAAGGGTCTTTCTTTCTACCTGCAGCACATTTAAAGGCAGGACAGACTTGAGTGCACAAACAGACGCCATCTGGCGTGAAGGTGAACCTGCGCAGCGTTTGAAGCAGACGAGTTTGAGGAGTTTAAACATATGAAGCAGCTGCAGGAGGCGCGCTCCATTTCCCGCTGGAATATGCAGATGTGGCGTAACGCCGCAGGGAAATGACGGAGGAGCTGCTGCCGTTTGATGTGGCACCAGCGAACGCTGCTGGTTTGTCCGTCTCTTGATGTAAAGGTGTGACCGACTGCACGAGTCGGAGCGGCAACGAGAAACAAATAAAGTGTAGTAAAGTGAAAGAAAGGATGAAGGGGATCAAATGATGAATCCTTACAGTAAAAAACATGTTTATCTGCTGCCAAAATGCAGAAGAAAGACAAGTTCTAACATAAAACCACGTGAAAAGCATCAAATGCAATGAGGCTATCTTTTGAATTCCATTGAAGTTCTTGCAGGAGGAAACTTGTATTCAAATTGTACAAATTCTGCTGTAGATCTACCAGCTGACATGACATCAACCAGCGCTGACCGGTTTGGTTCTGTCAGGAAACCAGCAGCAAAGAACCAGAAGGAAACGCCTCAACAGAAGCAAAACATCTGAAAACGGTGAACGTAAAGAAGTCTGCACCCTCACTGTTTGACCTCCCCACATGGATGCTTGGTGTGGAGCAGACAGCAGAAGGTGGAGGATCTCTCTGAACCTCAACACACAGCTGGACGTTCATTCCTCCCGAAATCAAGACGATCAAAGAGCTCAGAACCAGAACAATTCTGCTGTGAGGGCCACACTCCCTCTTTTTAGTTTATTTATTCATTATGATGAGCAAAAAGAAAATCTCCATTAAAGCCATTAATCTAATATATATATATATAACTGTATATTAATAAACCACAATATACTGGTGCAAAACATATAAAACTAAGTTTCTCCACTTGGTTTCAAACAGTGGTTTCCACCCTCCATTGTGGCTCTCTGGTAAACGAAAAATAAAAAGTTTTTACTTTAAAAAAGGAACTTTAAGGTAAAAAATGGTAAAGTAAAAAACGAAAACAATAAAGTAATTCTCCAACAATCGTTCATAGTTTTCCAAAACACTTTGACAGATTTTTGTGCATCATGTACTACAGAACATCAATTAGAGGTCAGTGAGATCAGCTAGAATTAATACTTAAAGTGCACTATCAGGGGTCCAAACTACGGCCCGCGGGCCGGATTCGGCCCCCCTCCACATTCTGCCTGGCCCCCACACACACTATCAAAAAACACATTTTTGTTTCTCAATCTGGCCGATCGAGACCCACATAGAACATGATTTTTGACGGCTTTTTCTCAATTTGTTTGGCTATTTGGGAGTTTAGCTAATATATTTCAGCTACATGCTAGCTGTTTTGGCTAATTTAGGCTTTTTCAGTTTTTTATGTCCATTTTGGAGTCTAGCATATATTTCAGCTACATGCTAGCTGTTTTTGCTAATTTATTATATTTTTTCAGTTTTTTATGTCCATTTTGGAGTCTAGCTTATATTTCAGCTACATGCTAGCTGTTTTTGCTAATTTAGATTCCTTTTCAGATTTTTCGGCTATTTTTAGGAAATCTCTGTGTTTTCCAGCCAAACACATATTTCTGTTTTATTTTGTTTGCGAGCCAACAATTCGGCCATCAGAGCCATGTTCCAGTTAGGAACACATCTCTGAAGAAACATTCCTTGATTTAAAACATTCATAATTTATTGAATTAAGAAGGTGTGAATAAAACAATGTGTAAATAATAAACCTAATAAAAAACAATATTTAAAAACATGTTTTTTTACTTGAAAAGTTTAAATGTTAAAGTTATTTCCCGTCATTCTTTAAAAAAAAAAAAAAACCTGAAAACACAAAAGTTTTTTCTATTTATGTTGAACTTTATTGTACGTTTTCCTTTGAAATAAACAGATTGTTTCTATTTTCCATTCTGTTAATAGAGCAAACAGTCTGCAAACTTTTTAAAACTCCTTAATCTGGAACTGATCTTTCCTTTACTGTGAGTCTCAAGGCACGTCTGATGTTTAAACTTAGTTTTTAGAAAAGTTCAGACGCTTTCACACTGTTTGACCCACAGCAGAGTTGGTTTCCTCTGAAAGATGTGAAAACTCATCTGAATCTGGTGAGGACCAAACAGAACTCTGGTGCGATTCTGGCCCAAACCGAGCAAACAGGACCAAACAATAAAAGCAAGAAACGTGACCTGCAGAACTGTCTGGTGTTCTTCTCTCCGTCTTTGGTTCCGTCTCAGTCTGAACTCCTGCAGAGCAGCTCTGCCTTTAAACAAGCAGCTGCTGACTTCATGTTCCAGGCGGTTTGATCCACTTAAGTGTGAAAGCGAGCTGAACCAATGAAGGTGTTAAAACATTTTATTCCCAAACACAGTCGACAGGATTATGCTCGTGTGAAAGAGCCCCGGAACATGAATAAGAAAGGGTGAAGGCTTAAAGCAGGAACGCCGTTCAAAGTGAACCCCAAACAAACTGCTCCTGCACGGTGACGGCTGCATCATGGTCAGTCACAGCTCAAGGAAAAGTTCCTAAAGCAGAATTAAGAGAAGAGCATTGTTCCTCCGTGCAGTTAAAGCCTGCTGGAAGGTTCCGTTCAAAACCTCGACCTCAATCCACTTTGACAGTCGGTGGTGTTTCTGGACGGCTGCACAGCAGCAGAAGCTGTCCAGCTCCAGGAACGGGCAGCAGTCCCAGAGGTGGGACGTGCCAAACTTCAAACTGCAGCAGACTTCAGCTGTGATTGCAGCAAAAGAAAAAAAGAGAGATGTGACTGGATCCATTACAGAGATGCTCTGGTCTGTCTTTTATGTGCTTTTCCTCTCACAGAGCTGGACTTCTGTCCTTCAGGAGCGTTAAAGTTGGAGGTGAGGCATTTAAATTTAATGCAGCAAATGGACTTTTGTCTGCTCCGCCCACTCTGATGAGTTTGGACCGGCCGCTGAAGTTCATGACCTTTTCAAGTTTTTTTTTTTTTTCTCCTCAGCTCCATATGTCACGTCCTCTGAAATGAGTAGAGCTAAATATTTATGACTGCTTACTTTATAAGTCCTTTTCAGACATTCGTCAAAGCTAAAAATGAGCACAGAAGTGAATTTAGATGTTTTTCCTTTGGTGTTTTTGACTTATTTGCACCTAGAATAACTGTAAACAACACTAAAGGTTTTGCTTTGGATCTATAGATGACAATGGGGAAAAAAAAGATCAAATCTAATCCTCTCAACACTCTGGTGCACATGTGTCAAAGTCAAGGCCCCAGGGCCGGATCCGGCCCTCTGGGTGGTTGTATCCGGCCCTCCAGATTATTTTATTTTATTGTTATTTGGTCCGATGTTATCTTTCACTCATTTCTAACGTATAAAATTTTGACAAAACATATTTTTATGGAGAGTAAAACATTGAAAGGCATTTAATGTTTAAGTTTATTCTCAAATAATATTTTTATTATTCATAATCATGTTTTAAAGTTTTAAAAATTGGCTTTAAACTAGCCTTTCGGACTATTTTGGAATTTATTACGATTTTTTTAAAGCTATTTCGGAGTTTAGCTAATATTTCAGCTACATGCTAGTTGTTTTGGCTAATGTATGCTTTATTTTTTTAGTTTCTTTAGGCTGTTTTGGAGTTCGATTAATATTTATACCTTAGCTGATTTGGCCAATTTAAGCTTTTGTCAGTTATTAGTCTTTTTTGAGGTTTAGATATTTTTTTCAGCTACATGCTAGCTGTTCTGAGTAATTTTGGCATTTTCTCAGTTTTTTTATGGTATTTTGGAGTTTAGCTAATATTTTAGCCTTACGCTAGCTGTTTTGGCTAAATTAGGCATTTTACCCTTTTTGGAAAATATTTGGCAATTAGCTAATATTTCTACTACATGCTAGTTCTTTTGGCTAATTTAGGATTTTTTCAGTTCTATAGACTAATTTTGAGTTTAGCTAATACTTTAGCCTTATGCTAGTTGTTTTGGCTAAATTAGACATTTTACAAGTTTTTCGGCAAATTTGGCATTTAGGTAATATTTCAGCTACATGCTAGCTGTTTTGGCTAATTTAGATTTTTTTAGAATAATTTGGCATTTCGCTATTATTTTAGCTTGCTATGAGCTTCAGTGTTTTCAACTATCAGCTTTAGCGTTTTTAATTTCAACCTTCAGCTATCAGCACTAGCATCTTCAGTGACCACATTCATCTTACAGAATTCACACTAACATTATTGTAAGTGATGCTATGTAGCTAGTTTTTAAAATGTTTTAGTATTATCTTTTTTTTTTTTTGAAGATTACAGAAATTATTTACTTAAAATTTGGCTCTTTTTGGCTTTCTGGAAAACTGTAAATGTTTACGCTTAGGCTGAGATTCAGCCGACAAACCAACTCCGACCCACATCAGAGAAGAAAACAGTTAAGTGGCCCTCACCAGAAAACGTTTGGGGACCCCTGGTCTATACTGGACAACCCCTAAACCCACAGTTCGGGTCAGCCCCAGTCATGAGACTGAGGCTTTGGAAAAAGGATCATTGTGTGCACAGATGGGGTCTGAGGAAACACCAGGGTGCTCTCCTGCACATGGACTCTAAATCAGGACTGATTAAGTACCACCATACAAACAGCATTTGTGGCGTTGCAGAGATGTCACAATACCAGCAGGTTCTAGCTGTTCTAGCTGCAGCAGTAAGGGGTGGGAGGAGCCGACATGCAGGAAGCAGGAATTTTCAAGCTTCAAACACCTTGAAATGGAGCCGTTTTGACAGAGAGGCCCTTTTGTGGAGGCTTAAGTTGTGCGTTGATCCCTGGCAGATAGAAGCAGGGATTAGAAGCAGAGCCAAACAGATGCTGTGTGCTGACAACTTCAATCAAAGCTGCCTAAGAACTGCCCGGCGGAAAAGCTGAGCGCCCCTGTGAGCACAAAGCCGGCGGCGGACTGTCGCTCAAACCAAAGCTTGATTTGATACAGCTGACCGCTACATCGCACCAGCCCACGAGGTCTGTCACTGACAAATCAAGGCTCCTGTTATGCAATCGTGCTTCTCGAAAGATCTGCGAGTACGGTGTCGAAGAAACGGGAATCTCAAAACGCCAGCTGTGAGCGGACACTTTCAAGAATGCGGCTGACAAAGATCAGCTCAGCCCAGCGCTGAGAAGGGTCTGTTCTATAATAATGTCAGATAAACTCCATATCACTGCATCTGACTGTCGCCACCCACCCAGCGGATGACTGATCTCTCTCCTCCGAGCCTCTCATCTCAACTCAGAGGGACACCGCTCAGATCTGAACAAGAATGTCACGTTTTCTGCAAAGCTCTTTACATCCACTGCAGAAAAAGCAGCAGAGTCTGTGGGAGAATGTTCTTGGAGAATATTGAAAAATCAAAGAGGAGGGAGAGCACCTGAGAAAACACAAAACCATCTGACCAGAGTCAACGCCAGACTTCTGTTTTCTCGCTTTATTATCGTCTCATGAATGTTTGATATCTCATTCTGGGTGACATTAAATTCACTTTGATGGTTTTGAATATCCAGTACAGTCTGAGAATTCAGTTAATCTTCAGCACCTTATAGGAATCCTGTGACAGTTCACCTATGGGGTGAGATTACTGTCAAAATGAAGCGTTTGCTTACAGACAAAGATGTGCACACTTTGTAAAGAAAAAGTGTGAATTCAACATTTAGCTTTATGTTTGTCATGTTTATTTTTAATGCAACTTATGTGTCTTGAATGGAAAATTCCCCGTTAATGCTACGCTCGCATACACAACTGCTATCGTAATGGGGAGGCATTGGAAGAATCTTCAAGATTTCGTTCCGCCGCCCAATTTTTTTGAAAATAATTGTTGTGTAGCGATCTTATACAAACAGCTGGTTCCACATGCTGCAGGTTTATTAGTTCAGACAGGAACCAAGTACAGCTAAACGTCCACAAAGCTAAATCAGGGTCAGACATGCATAGGTCAATCACAAGCATGGAGTCAGCCACGAAGAGAGAAGACCAGTCAGGATCCAGGTGAGGGTCAGGGCAGGCGGCAAGCACACAGAAGATCAGGT
Organism: Oryzias melastigma; assembly: GCF_002922805.2. Classification (NCBI taxonomy): domain Eukaryota; kingdom Metazoa; phylum Chordata; class Actinopteri; order Beloniformes; family Adrianichthyidae; genus Oryzias; species Oryzias melastigma. The sequence continues at coordinate 25,247,896 of NC_050527.1, read as the reverse complement.
CCTGAATGAAACGCTCAGGAATGCAAGCTAGGTGGTACAAACAATACTTCACTCTGAGTGAGGCTCTGTGTGCTGCTTGAGAAGCAGGTGGGGGATTGTCAGATTGGTGTCAGGTGAGTTAGTACTCTAGAGACTGCTCCCCTCGGTGACCACAGGGGGTGTCAGAGCTCTCACACAGACAAGCAGATTGGCTACCAGGCGGTACTTGATATGGACGGCCAATATCAACTCAGAGATGTTGTCAGTCGGCGATTCCAGCTGAGGTCGCCCAGCTGTCACCCGATTTCGTCATGGCGTCATCCTCGCCTGTCGCTGGGCTGCCACCTCGAAATGTATCTGGGCGGCAACTGACTGATGAAAACTTTTAGAGAAAAATCAACCGGGCGCCGAAAGGTGTCAACTTTTTCTTAAAAACATCTGCAGCCACCGTGTGGCGTGTAAAAAAAATGTGCCTGCCGTATGTCATGTATGTCATGGGGTCAAAGGTATATACTATCAATTCAACTAAGTGCACTCACATACTGACGAATTTATAAACGACTTCAGTATTTTTAGTTTTTAGCATTTTTATCAATAAAAATTAAAAATCACTCCCTGTCTTTCTTTTATCTCTCCACATTTTGATGTATTCTCTTATGGAATGTTTATGATATAATTTGTTTAAGGGATGTCACTTTATAAGCATTTCTTTGTACACTTTTAATCTATTTTTATCCATTTCTTTGTGTTTTTTATGTCTGTCAGCGAACAGCACTTGGGGTCAGTAAGGACAATATTAGTGGTTTATAGATCAAGTTTATTATGAAAATCATTACTTCATGTTTTTGTTGATTTAGATGATTGGTCACAACAAACGGTGATCATTCATGTTGGAGCTGTGACATCATAAAACAAGTAATTGTATGAACTGTAATACAGCTAGTACTCCAATTAAATTACATTTAGAGCTCTATAAAGATAAAACATAATAACGTTTATCATATTATAGCAAAAAACTTCAGAAGTAAATAAGAAAGTTGGGTATTTGGATCATCCACAGTAGGCTGACAACTTAAATTTGTATTTTTGATTCTCTTTTCTCTTACTTATGAACGTTTTTTTAATGGACATTTTTTTCTGGATGTGCGACCAGCACAAAAATGGATCAAAATTCACGTTTCTGCATTGCCAGCACTTATTTTAAATATGCCCAAGGCTAAATGTTGTTGTTGGTCGCACGTATTCAAAGTTAGAGTCCCGTTAGCAGTCAAGCACCTGGTGTGAAATCTTTTCTCCACATTCGACACTTCCCCTGAGAGAGGGGTGAGCTGCAGACACAGCCGCGCTCAGAAACCGTTTGGTGTATTTAGCCCAAACCCTGAACTTAATCGTCCTGCGGGTTTGTGTGGCCAAGAAAAAAGTTCGATCCTTAGGAAATTGCATGCAAATAGTCACTTTTTTTTTCTCTCCACTTAATAAATATAGTGGCATGACAGCTGCTCTTTTTTAGGACTATTTCCTCCACATCTGGGTCTGAAACGGTCTGCGGAGGCATTGTTTACCTGATCAGCCACTGTTGCTTGGCAACAATAAAACACAGCCAGTATCTAGAGTATCTAGAGTTCGCTGTTATTATCGGTTATTTTTATTCAACAGAAGTACGGTAACCAGTTGATTTACCCATCAGAATCAATAAAGTTCTGTTCTATTTTAGTCTAATTATTAAGCATCAGTACACATGCGCATTTTGTTGTTTTGTGACTCAATATAGATCTCTGTAACTCCAGTGATGAACTTTTTAAGTCATTTAACACAAGAAATTTCGTGTTCAAAACAATAAACGCTTCACATTTTTGTAAAGTTGTGCACAAACTTCCATAAACATTTGTTTCATTTTGACAGTAAGCTCACTCCATACTGGGCCGTATTGACAGTTTTCTCCTCTCACTCACCTCAACATTCATTTTTTTAAGATACTTTTTTGCCAACATTTTTTTTTTTTTTTTTTTTTGCAAGACAGACTTTTTCAGACAGAAAAATAAAACATGTTTCTGGTTTTAAAAACCACATTTTCTGCTGTAACTCAGGAACTTCTCCACTCAAGATGAAAATGTTTCCAACAACCTTCTGGGGTTCCAAATATGAAAATGATTCTCCATTTCAGCTCAGCTAAAATATTCAGGCAGGTAGAATATGCAGCTCAAATAAATCGGTTCTGCAAAGCGCTGGGTTTGCTCAGACAGTCCAGTGATCCGACCCAGAGGACACGCCGCTCGCTGACAGGCTCAGGCCTCGCTCCCATGATGCCTCTGTGTCCACGTCCATCAAACTGAACACGGCCGCCTTCTGGTCCGCTTGTATTCACTCACAGCTCCAAAGAGGAGACGGGGAGCCGAGTCAGCTCTTCTCCAGTAAGAAACCAAAAGATCAATCTCATTCCCATAAATAAAACACAAAGTTAGTCCACTTTCCCTCATGAACACTCACATAAATAGAAAAAAACAGCTTTAAAAGAACAGATTATGCTTTATTTTTAGCAGCTGCTCCTAAAAATTACAGTTTTATTACTAAAATTTATTATCTTTCAGCTTTACATTTTGATTACAGCATTTTTTTTACATTTACTTCTTTTTAAAGATTTAAAAAATACGTTTAGATTTGTGCATTTTCTCTCAAATGTTATTAAACTGATCCAACATTTGAAATTTGACTTTAGTTTTTGCCAACGTTTGACTCCATCAAGCTACGTTCAATTTTACTCATCTCACCCGTTTTTAAAATAACATTTTTGTTTAATCAGACTGACATGATTAAACAGACTTCTTGTTTTACAATTTTTTCTATAATTTGTTTAAGTTATCGTCTTTCTAATTAGATTCATATATTTTTAACAAAATTAAGAACGGTTAACCTTCTTTTGAACTATTTCAGTTGTCTGTTAATTTGGCATTTTAATTTTTAGAGATATTAAAGACATTTTTTTCTGTTTTACACTTTTAGTTAATCTTGTTTTAGTGTTTATGAAGTTCAGTTTTGTTCACAATTATTCAGTCTACCTCCACCTTACATAGGTAAAGCCTTCGTCACATGCACCTGTACAGATTTGTTCATTTTAACCTGCACATAGCCCGTATCCACCTGTAAGGGCAGCTGGGTCGTACGCCCGGTTCACACCAGACATGAAAGCGCTGAGAAGTGGCATGGAGCGGAGGCCGCTTCCATTCGGCGCCATTGTTAGCAGGAAGTTCCACCAATTTTCAAAATATAACCAGTCAAGTTTCAATGTTAATTCTACAGAGTCTGAGGTCCTGTGAGGCGATTTGGGCATCAGGCGCCGCGAGGTTGAAGCGGCGTGACAACCAATCAGGGACTCAGCTTTGGGCTCATGATGTTTTCAATGACTCGATCGGAACACAAATCCAATATGGCCGTTTGATACGAGGATTTCCATCTTAACCTTATGGGATTGAGCCCACAGAATATCCCGACTACTGATGGGCAAAGGCAGGATTCCTCCTTGACAGCTCGCCAACCCGTCACAGCTACCTGGTGGTTCCTGTGCAGCGGAGCTTGCTACGCCGGCCCGTTGGTGGTTGGTTCCCCAGTGGACCGATAGCCACTGTAGTGGCAGAAATCACTCCAGCTCCAGCGGATTAGGATGTTTCTTCTTATTTTCATCAAAACGATAATAAAAAGATGCTCCTTTGTTGACGCGGGACAGAAATTCTTCAAACCGACAGACGTGACGTTTAAAACCGTCATCCAGGTCCAACGTCATCCAGGTCCAACTCCTGCAGTAAATAATGAAACTGCGAGCGTCTCTGAATGATCTGGTGAACGCAGTGCTTCTGTGGAGCTCTCCAAAACATATAAACCCAAGCTACTCGATCAACATCGTCCATGTCTTCCTGATGTGGCAACAACTGAAGTCGAGACAAACTTTGGTGGTTGCTTCTCCCACACGCGACCAGAACTTCAAGGACATTTTAGGAGAGGCGTCCAGCAGTAAATCTGAGTGTGCAGATGGTGTTTCTGCCGCTGTTTAGATATCTTACTTTATTAGTTCAGTTATTTTTATCTTTTGCTTTATTTTCGTTTTAAATCAAATGTTCTGTATCACAGTTTTTTTTAAGCTAAAATGGTCTCTTAGCACTTAAACTATGATTTCACAAATCTCAGTAGGACTTTAAACTTGTTCGTCATTTCAACTTTGAATCTGTAGATCTCCACTCTTTTCATGTTCACCTCCTTTTTCGGGTTTTTTAGAAGAAACTTTTTAGCAAAGTGCCAAACATGTCAGGAAATGCTCGTTTTCCTTTTAGCTTCCGCTGCAGTTTGACATATCCAGAGAATTCCTTCAGCTCCCAGCATCCAAACGTTTTCTGTTTCACAGTCTGTGCGCTGGCAGCTAATCCACTGTTCTGTTGTTGTGTCCTGATGGACTGAAAACCTGCGTGCCACGCCTCCAGGTCAGTCTTCATATTGTTGTATGATGTGTGGATTTTTATTTTACTTTTCAAAATGAAATAAAAACTCATGACATTCAAAGAGCCTGTCAGAAAACATGTCGAACGTTGACAGTTTTTTCAGGGAGACGGTGAGTTTTACCTGAAGTTCCTCGTGACAGATGAGTTCATGAGGATGTATGAGGCTCACATGCATGAATGTTAATCAGAATGATGGCTTTATGTTATTAATAATTCAGTTTAAGGGCAGGAGGGCTCCCGTGGTCTTATTTTAGGTTTAGTTTTATGCAGACGACTTAACGTTTTTAGAAAAAAGACTGGAAAAAGAAACCTTCTGCTCTGAGATGGTCTGTAAAGCAAAAGTGACATTCAGTGAAGTTCTTTTTTTAGATGTGGATGTTCAAGCTGCGTGCATGACACAGCTAATGATTAAGAATCATAGAGGAACTGCAGCAGAAGGGCGCCTCATGGAGCACAACATCAAACCATTACATCAAGACCCCTCAGGTTAGAGTCGGAATCTCTTTTTCTTTGGATTTAGCCGCTTTTTCGCTCGTTTTCACTGCAGTTCTTTTGTTGTCTTTGTGTGTTTGTGCCTCTCAGAGTCTGCAGATGATCTCTGAATCATTCAGTTCACTAACACCTCTGAAAAAAGCTTCATTATGACAAAGAACATCCTGCACTCTTAATTTCTTAATAAATCTTTTGTGTCTTTAAAGAAAGGCTCTTTTCTATTTTCATTTTTTTCCTAAATGAGCTACAGTTTATTCACAGTTTCTCCTAAACCCAAAGTTAAAGAAGTCGCCTCAGACTCCTCCTCTGTCGTCTTCGTTATCCTTCCCAGATGGCGGCCTGCAGTGACTCATGGCTACAGTCGTCAGAGCAAACGAATCAAAACTTCACCATCACGAGTCATGGTTTTATCGTCTTTATGTTTCTGAACTGACTTTATTTTAGGAGTAAGGAACTTATGTGACTTGTGGAGTAAGTGTAAATTTGATTTACTGTTATTTTCCGATTTTCTTTGGGTAAAAAAAAAAAACCCTTAAAATTAAATTTGCTGATGGTAAGATGGTGCAACGTCAAGAAAAGCTAACAGATGAGAAGAGGAGTAAGATTCATTTGATAAAAATGAGCAGTGAAAGCTCATTCAATACTTCATTTATTAGCTCTGGTCTGAAATCAATAATCCAAACTTCTGTTTAATAAATTAGTGTTTGAACTTTTCTGCTTATGAAGAGTTTGAGCATAAGAACAGATGTTGGACAGAGAAGTCCCTTCAAATTAAAATCCTCCACCTCTGTTGGCTTTGCTTTAGGGGCGGAGCTAGAACATTATTATATGGTGGGAGGGGCGGGAAGGGGGCAGAAAATTTACAAGGGGGGCAAATGAGAGCAGTAAAAGTGGAAGGCATGCTGCATTTTGGTCAAGTTAACAAAAGTTCTGTAATGTGTTACATTTAAAGTTAGTAGTTATTACCAAATTAAAATTTTAGTTGATGGTTTATTCAACTAAAAACTTTAATTTGATAAAAAGTAATCATTTTAAATGCAACAAATTACAGAACTTTTGTTAATTGATCCAATGTTTCCCTGTTTACTGTGTACAAATATGTATTTTTATATATTTTATTGGTATTTTATTTTGAAAAACAAAGCTTTTGTCATTTTGCATTGCTTAAAGATGCTTGTATTGATGATTTCTTAACCTTTGTCAATAATCATAATAAAAGTGATTCAAGTATTTTTTGCTGGAGGCCAAGAAAGTCCTACTGTTCCATCAGCACTATGCTAGCTCATTTTAGTAACTTGACATCTATAGATGTTTTTTATGCTATTTTGGAGTTTAGCTAATATTTTTACAACATGCTAAAATTTTTTGCTTATCCACTGGGGTTTTTAGGCTAGCTTCTTCTTTAGCAACAGGCTAACATTTTTGACAATTTAGTCTGGTGAGGAATTTTATGCTATTTTGGAGTTTAGCTAATATTTTTACAACTTGCTAACTTTTTTGCTAATTTGTTATCTACTGGGGTTTTTAGGCTAGCTTCTATTTTAGCAACAGGCTAACATTTTTGACTAATTTAGTTTACTGAGAAATGTTTGGCTAATTTGGAGTTTAGCTAATGTTTGAGAGACTTGCTAACTTTTTTAGCTAATTTGTTATTTAGGCTACTGGGTTTTTTAGATTAGCTTCTTTTTTGCTACATGCTAATATTTTGACATTTTAGTCTTTTGCAGAATTTTAGGATATTTTGAAGTTATACACAAGTATTTTTAGCAAAATTGGCATGTATTAGGGATTCTAAAGCAATGTTACAACATTTTTTTTCAGAAATGTATTTCAACTCTTTCATAGTTCTTAAAAAAATTAGCGAATTTAATTTTTAAAATACTTTTTGCATTTTCACCGAATCCCTTCAAGTAAATTGCGTCGCCATTTCAGCAACAAGCTTCAGCATCTTCAGTGACTTTCAGCAAAAAGCATTCTTACTGGCATTATAGCATGTAGTGCAACTTTAAACTTTACTAGTTTACAATAAGGTCATATTTTGTTTTCCTTCTGTAGTTTACACAGTGAGGCCGAAATCAGAAAATCGTGTTCATAATTATTAGATTATAACTGAAACTCTAAGCTTTGATTGCAGCATTGTGCCTTCTTAGTTTTCTTATTTGCAACAAAAAAAGTTAAAAGTACATTTTTAATTTTTGAGCCCGGTTTTACCCTCTCTCTTTGGTGCTGAAAAGGAAGAGGAAGACTCATGCTGTGCATTTATCGCAGCATGCCTTGTGCTTTATAGATGCATTGATCTTTCTTCTGTGTTTAAATGTATTTAAATCACAAATGTTCTATTACCAGCCGTCATTGCCCCTTAATCTTTTGCAGTAAATGCATGATATTATGGGCTTAACCACATCCGACCACAAAAACTGATCACTCTCTTCCACATGAATAAACCAAAGGAGACATTCCGATCAGACCCCACAACACTCCAACACTTCCATATAGTTTACTAAAAAAATCAGTAAAAAGTTAGATTTTCATTTAATCATCAGTCTCACATTTATTTTTTTAATTTAAATAATAAATCTCTCTTTTGCATCTTCGTCCCTCGCTCTTTGCACTGAATTTTGGATTAAAGCAAAGAGCTATGAATTATTCATTTACAGTAAAATAAGTCAAATCCAGCATTTAATACATCATAAACTATATTTTCCAGTCCCTTAAGCTGCACTCTCAACCACTTCCTCCTCTCCCCTCCTTATTTTATTCTCTTTGTGCTTTAAAAACACTAATTTCACCAAACGTATTATGACAACACAATACAAGAACATTCCAGCCAATCGCTGGCTGGTGCTTCTCATCATCTCTGACTGGTTTGAACCACAAAGTGGTCTTAACGTGGTTGTTGTTCAACCACAGGGAGACTTTACGAGTCAAAGAGATGCTTTTGGCTGTTTTGTGTTGACTACAGACTACTACTGTTAACTGCAGACAAGCCCATTTGGGGTCCACATTTTCTGCCCAGTTTTAAACCAGACGGGGTCCATTTGGTCCTGCTGGCTGGGTGAGGGTTCTTGGGGGCGGAGCCTCGCTGATTAGGCTCCTCCTCTTTCGAAAAACGTGCCTATTTGGTTTAGGAGGCTCTTTTAAAAACTGGTTTTTAAACCAAAGCTTGAAGTTAAAGTAAGCACGAGTCATGAATTGGTGAATGTTATCCCATGATTCTGTGGCATCTTTATTTTTCATCATTCGTTGCATCTTTTTCCTCCCTGCAGCCGTCATTTCAGTGGTTTTCTGTTTGTTGATTTCTGGGTTTGGTTCTTCCTGAAGTCCGTCCTCCCACTATCACCTCGTCCATTCACACTACGGGAGTTAAAAAGGACTTCATTCCAGAAGATGGGCTGAACTGAACTAACTTGGAATGGATTGCATGAAAAATAACAATGTTTTTTAGAAAATGTGCTTTAAAGACACAATTTGATGTAAAGTTGTGTTTTTAACATGTTCTTAAGGCATTTTTCTGATGATGGAAGACATATTATATAAGGGAACAGTAAGCTCAACACTGCATTTCTGATTTTCTCCTTCAGAATCTGCTGGGATGATCCTGTTAACGGTTGAAAAGTTACAGTATGTTAAAGATTTGGTGTTTAAGAATCACCTCAGTAGTTAAATGGTTGAAATGATCCTCCGCTAGTTTTGTTTTAAGTTTGTTTTAGGCGAAAACATGCTAAAAAATGTGTAAAAATCCATCCTTACATTTTCGGCTCTCCATAAATCTTTTTAATTTTCTCTTTCAAATATTCCAGGCCTCTGTGAAACCTGTAACAGGTGTGAATCTGCCACTAAAGGCTTTGAGACGAAGAGTCTGACTAAACCACGAGTTCAAAGTGATTTAATATTTAAATATATTTTTCAAATCTGTTGCATGTCAGCTTCAGAATTAACATTTTAACTTCCTGCTCAACCAAATGGTGAGATTTAGAAAACACGTTATTTTTAGAATTTTTTTTTTACCTAAATTTTTAGAAAAACATTTTTTTCAATTACTATCTGGTGTGCACCAGTTAGTAACCAGAACATAATTTTTTCCTAAAAAATTGAAGTAAAAAAAAAAAAAGTTACTGATTGATGTGCAACAGATTCACACCAGTTAGTATTTTTTTTTCTCCAATTAAAAAAAACAAACAATTTTTTTCAGTTACTATCTGGTGTGCATCAGTTACTCACCAGAACATTATTTTTCCTAAAAAATTGAAGTAAAAAAAAAGGTAAGATTTTTTTTCCTAAAAATTGAAGTAAAAAAATAAAACTAGTTACTGATTGATGTGCATCAGATACTAACTGGTACGCACCAGTTAGTATTTTTTTAGAATTTTTTTTTTCTTCATAAAAAAAAACATTTTTTCAGTTACTATCTGGTGCACACCAGTTACTAGCCAGAACATTATTTTTTCCTAAAAAAATGAAATAAAAAAAATTCTTTATAACTGTCTATGTATTTTTAGACCTTTTTTTTAAACTTTAATTTATTTATTTTTTATTCGATTTCTCTTTCGGGACTCCGTACTAAGGCAATAAGCATCAGAAAAAAACATTTTTTTAGTGATTTTTTTGAGTAGTTAAAGGATTAAAAAACAACTTTCAACCAAAAGCATTTTCTGTTTAGCTGCAGCTCTAAAAACAGATTTTAGTGTGAAGAACTCATCCAAAGACAAACACATAACCAGCCTTTTTTTTCTTCTTTAGTTTGTCAGTAATTCACTGTCCAAGTTTTCTCTTCCTGTAAACAGTCCAGACTTTGGTGAGTCGGTTTACAGTCGGACATTTGATTAATGGGGATTATCAGTTCCACTTAGGAAAGGTTAACGAGTAAGAAAGTCTTGTAATTACTGTAAGATTAAATAATCATTTTCAACAACATGGAACTTACTAATGAAAGTCTTATTTTGGTCCTCCATTTTTTTTTTTGTTCATTTTTCTTTCTCTCTCAGAATGTTTCATTATTGGATTTCCAATTAAAGCTGAAAACAATAAATTAGTTCCAAAACTCCTTTGAATTTAAACTGTGATAAGAAATATGAAACAATCTGCTTTAATCTGAGTATTGGACCAAAACAAAACACTGAAGTGAAATGGTTTTGAAAGAAACATTTTGACAAATAGACCAAAAACTGGAGGGATTTATTTTGTTATCCATCCATCCATCTTCTAAACCTTCTTTTAAGACCCAGTAGGATGATTTTTTTGTGTTTTAACATAATTTTGAAGCATTTTTCTGAAGATTGAGAACATCTATTAAGAAAATTAAGCTCAAAATTCTATTTCTGAGGAACTGTAAGCGAGCAGAAGAGCATGTTAACAAAGAGTTCATCAAGGGTGTTGGGAAAGGGGGGTGGGGTTGCTCCATGCCAACAGTTTCTAATAAACTCTTCTGTAGAAACTATGTTCTAGAAAACGACACAGGACTTCAGATTTTGGCTAAAACGGCCTAATCATGATTAAAAAAATCCACTGAAACGCTTTGAAATGTGATCAAAAGATGATCAGAGTGAGTCTTTATCTTAATTTACCCTGAACTGGTCGGCAGAACCATCACCGTGTGTTTAGATGGCCAGCAAAAACCCAAATTAGTCTTTTTTTTTTACTTTTTTATATTAAATAATTTACATCAAAATAAATAAGTTAAAAATAAATCATCTTTAATCTTTGCAGTCGTTTTAATCCACATCCAGGAGAAACTACTGAACATCCACCTCCTGAGGTTTGATTCTGACAGATGACTGAGACAACAGAAGACCACGAATGCTTCAAAGCTCCTCTTCATCTTCATCACACAGTGAATAAGGAGTGAAGTAAAGTGCTGGAGAACAAGAGGAAGTCTTTACCAGCCGGGCATCTGCTGCCTTCACCCGTCGTTACCTCTGAGCAGGGCGGCGCGGCGCTGAACCCGCCCCACACTGAGACATGAAACATGCTACGTAATTAAAACTGCTCATCAGTTCAGTCATTAGTACAGAAAATCCACTAAAACTAATTTAGCATTTTTATTAAATGACACACTAAAGGACTGATAAAGATAGCTGGAGTATAAATGTTAAAACACAAACGTGTGCTGCTCATGTTAAACAATCAATTTTGAGCCTCCTGGCAGAATGTCTAAAACTGTAAGTAGAAAATGAAAATAAATCTATTACTGCGGTTTATTAAAAGTAAAGCAGGATTGTGTTTGCATTTAGCAGCTTTACTGTGTCCAAACTGGATAAGCAAGACGGTTACTTGTAAAAACGTGTAGAGTTTCTTAATTCCTGATGCTTCTTAGAGCTGGGCCTGATCAGGATTGGTTTGTGTTCACATTGGAAGTGAACCGTACCGGGGTTTGTTTAGAAGTGGACTGAGACCAGCTCTGTAGACGGGTCTCAGTCAGTGTGAAGTCCAGTGGATCACAGCCGGTTCAGACTAACACTGGAGACAAACTCTTCAAACAAACTAAATGGATACAACCTAAAACATGCATGTCCAAAGTGTGGCCCGTGGGCTAAACTCAGATCACATCACACATTTGAATGCAAGACATTGAAACTTCATCACATATTGAGGTTTGGTTAAGAATCAATTATTCAGTTTCTGTGTCTCCAACTTGTCATTTTTTAACGTGCTGGCTGTTCATAAAATCAAGGGTCCACAACCATAAAAGAGCAGTACCGGAAGTGGTACCAGATACGGATTGGTCCTCAGGACGCGTCCAGTACAAGTACCCAAGCCTGGTACTGGTACCCTAACCCGGCACAGGACACGGTACCAAATGCGGACTGGTCCTCTGGACACGTCCAGTGCCGGTATCCAAAACCGGTATTGTTACCCTAACCTGGCACCAGACACAGTACCAGACGCGGACTGGTCCTTGGGACGTGTCTGGTACTGGTAACCTAACCCGGCACATGATGCGGTACCAGGCGCGGACTGGTCCTTGGGACGCGTCCGGTACCAAATGTGGACGGGTCCTCGGGACCCGTCCAGTACCAGTACCCAAGCCTGATACTGTTACCCTAACCGTGACCCGGCACAGGACGTGGTACCAGATGCGTACTGGTCCTTTGGACGCACCTGGTACTGGCACCCTAACCCGGCACTGGACACAGTACCAGACGCGGACTGGTACTAGGGACACATCCAGAACCAGAACCCAAATTTGGTACTGTTACCCTAACCCGGCACCAGACACTGTACCAGATGCTAACTGGTCCTTGAGACCCATCCAGTACCAGTACCCTAAACCCACTACTGTTACCCTAGTCGGAAACAGACGCAGTACCAGACCCGAACCAGTACCAGTTGCAGTACTGGACATGAAATGGTACCAGGTTAAGGTTAGGGTTCCGGTTCGTTCCACATACCGGTACTGGACCACTTCTGGTTCGCGGGTTCCCGTGATTTCATGGAACAGCCAGCACATCCAAAATCGATGAGTTGGAGACACGCAAAACGTCAATGTTTTGAAATGTTGACAAAGTTCTGTAAGAGTAAAGTACTGTTTGTTGTATTTATTTCAAATAATCTATATTTTTATGTTGATGATGGAAGTAATATCTAACACGACACACAACAGACAGCTCAGTTAATCCAGAACTTAGAAATAACACTTAAAGCCAGAATAGACTTCTAATATTCCTGGAGTCTCAGCAAACTTCAGACGTTGCATAACATCATGACAGAGCAGTGCCGGGTCGTAAAGCAGTCTCAGGTGGGCTAAGGAATCCAATCGCGGCCCAAACACAACCCCCACCGGGTCGGGTTTGTGGTTCTACACAGAAGCTCCTTTCCGGTGTCACTGTACAAGAGCCTGCGGCGCAGCAGCAAACCGCCATATGCAAACACCTTTAGAGTGCGCAGATAATCCAAACCGACACGGCCATGTCAGCGCTCGTCAGGCAGCAGGGGGAGCGTGTCGTCCCATGTGTCAGCACCGACCGCTGAGGTCAGACGGGAGGAACTGACAGGAACGTTTATTCCTGTTGAATCAGCAGAAAGAGGCGGGACGGCTGCAGCGAGCCCGACGAGAGGAACAGAACCTCCGGAGCTTCTCTCATTCATCAGAGACCAGAGAAAGGCCACAATTATCAGGTTATGCTTCCATGTCAAAGGAGGATAACTGAAAATCTGGGGGAGACCGACCGCCGTCAGCGCCGCCGAGACCACAGGCTTTAATCTCGGCTCCGCCGAGTGCTGCGGTGAGTGTCTCTGCTAACCCGGAGAGCACCGGCTCCAAGGTTCAAACGGCGTTACATCATCTGGTTGCCAGGCAACTGTCCTATTATTATCAGCAACACATCTGAAAATAGTCCAGGTGTACCTGAGAAGCTGAAGTCGGACAAAAAGTAAACAAATTCAGCTTTTGGTGAATCAAACTGCAGGATTTATCAAGGTTAATTCTAAAGAATGAATGCAAAGAGGTCCTAAAACCCAAATGTCTGACTTATCTTTGCTATTTGAGGATCTACTGGTCAACCAGAGATGCAGTAATAAAAACACTGTGAGGAGTTTGATCTCAGAGGATTAAATGAGGTTGAAGAGGATCCATTCATTCTCTAAACCTGCTGAATCCATTTCAGCGGCTGCTGGAGCCTATCTCTGTTGGAGATGGGTTCAGTTGAGGTAAAAATCAGCCAAATGTTCAGATCCACACAAAAACAATGACTGTGTCCATTCATCGTTTTTCAAAATAAAAGTCAGTTTCTTTTCTCATTTTTATTCTTCTTCTCCAGAGCAGCTCCAGAGTTTACACTCATGCGTTCACTGTCACCAGGATTCATCTCGAGATAAATCAAGATCCACCCTTACCCATCTCGGGGTGATGCCGTCCCTCAACAGGAACGCTGACTGTCCGCCGCAGCAGCTTGTTCCTGTGAGACTCTGAGCGCCGCTCGCGCATCAGCAAAGGGTGTACCTGCGGAGGAGAGCACACGGTCACCACAAATACCTCCACAAAAGAAGATTCTCTATTCCCACGGTAAACCCCAGTCCATCTTCCCCAGCTTGAATTAAAACGAGAACAGTATTGTCTGCACATCACATAAAAGAAACCATACATCAGAGCCGCCGCGTCCGGGCCCGCAGTCCCAGAACTCATAAAAGCCAGACTCGAGGGAAAACGAGTCTCTGCCGCACTAATCAGAAAACACTGGAGCTTTGAATAACCACAGCTACACCCAGAACCTACTGTAAAATACTAGCCTATAAATCTGGGTACACCAGAGTACTTCGCTGCCGCTGAGCGTCATAAAACCAAGAAGGACATAAAGAGGAAAAACAGTGGATGTGGAATTCTATGATGAAATGTCTCAGAAAAACACGAAAGCTGACGCCTGGAGAGGTGAAGGCCGCAGCTCGGAGCCACCAAGCTGGAAAAACAAGAAGTACCACGACGAGGAGACGATCAGCAGCTGGAAGGGAGTCACCACGAGATGTCACTGGAGACAGACGGTTTTTGAGCACAAACTATAAATACTTTTGTTACAACAAAGCAGAGATGTACATTTATGAGGGTTGAGCCTACAAACCCATTCTGATCATCTTCTGATCCATTTTCCCTGTAGTCTTAAAATTATGATTATGCAGTTTTTTGCCAAAATCAAAAACCTCTGTTGTTTCTTCAGAGTGGCAGCAGTTCATCAGAAATTCACCTTTAAGTTTTTGGCGGGACTGTCGTCACAGGGTAACCCCGCCCCTCTTCCCCTCCACAAAGCGTGGAGCTGGAGTGTATTTTCTGCATCACAATTTTGCTCTTTTTATTCAAACATTTTCTCAACTGTTCCCGATTAACAACAATTTTAATATAGAAATACTCAGAAATGTCAGTTTAAGCTCAATTTACGTTATATTCATCTCCGATTATTAGAAAAATGTCACAAGAACAAGTTTAAAACACCATTTTCATCTGAGTTATTTTGTTTCTAAAGGAAAAACTGATCTTTGGAAAATGTAAGAATGAGCATTTCTTCATTTTTGTTTTGACCTCCACTGTTTTAGAAACATAAATTGCACCTTTCTAAACAAGTCCATGTTGCAGCTCGACTGGGACAGAATAGATGCCCAAATCGTGAACTCAAGAAACCCAGAAGCTTAAGCTGTTTGTTATGCTGCCTTCAAGCAGAGCAACTTCTAAGACAAGATTTTCACATCTCAGCATTAGAAAGTACATATGACGTCTGTCCACTGCAAAAAACTGAATCTTAAAGTAAAAACAAAAATGAAGAGGCCAGGGTAGACTCGGTTTGACCCGACGGCAGCTGGTGACAGAAAAACAAACCGAAAATGACAGGTTTTAGATTAAGACTAAAAACGACCTAATCAAGATTAACCCTCATGCTCTCTTATGGGGCTGACACGATTAGTCGACTAATCAACTATTAAATAATAATTGACTATTCGATTAGTCATTAATTGACATTAAAAGGAGTCTGTGTGTAGGAAAGTTGAAAGTTATGATGGCATTCTGTAGCTTTTTGGACTATTTTGAAGTTTAGCAAATATTTTAGCTACATGCTAGCTATTTTGGCTAATTTAGGCTTTTTTATTTCTGTTTTTTATGGCTATTTGGGAGTTTAGCTAACATTTCAGTAACATATTAGCTATTTTGGCTAATTTAGGCTTTTTTTCCTTTTTTTGGGTTAATTTGGCATTTAACTAATATTATAGCTGGCTATGACTTCTGTGTTTTCAGTTGTCAGCTTCAGCGTTTTTAGCTATCAATTTTAGCATCTTCAGCCATTGTCACTGCATTCACATTAGCACTATCTCAGGTAATGCTATATATCTAGTTTTTGGTTACTTTGAAGCTAATGATGGTTAAGACGCGTGCTTTACATCCAGTTTGCCCATGATCCGATTAGTCAACTAATCAGAAAAATTAATCGGTGATTAGTCGACTATTAAAATAATCGTTTGCAGCACTACTCTCTTATGAGGTCTAGATGACCCCACCCATATATTGATGTGTGATCCCTCCCATGAAATAGGTGGACAGGATCTTATGTCTGCCGCGGACATCAGTTAAGATAAAAAAAATCCTTGAAAAAATAAGTTTAGCGCCGTCTTGTGGGGTCCGGATGACCCCACTTTTAATGTAAACATGCCTATAGCACAAGGGTTAAAATAGATCAGAAGATGATTATAGCACGACCTAAAGGTCAGGATTTCTGAAACCTAACCAGCTCCTGTTGGGCAGAAGTGGGTCAAACCCTGATCAGGTTTCTAGAACCATCATTGGACTCCTTATTAATACCAACTACAGTTTACATGAGTTTGGGTCTTTAAAGTTTTGCAACTTCTAGAGAGTTGGTAAGAAATTGAGGCCTCTCCGTTATTCCATAGCAGAAGGTTAATGCAGAGAAAACTGCTGCATCACTATATTTGACCTGCAGCTGTATTTAATGGGGATAAATCCATACAGTTCTCCACACACCTTTTTCTGCATGGATGCAGTGGAAGGCACGTGTTGTGCAGTCGGATGAGTTCAGGTTTCAGCTTTTAGGATTAAGTTCTATGTGCTAAAGCAGAGGGAAAAAAGCACCAGGATGTTCTCGGTGAAGGTGTGAGAACTCCTGTCTGTGTTTCTACAGACGCTTCGGTGCTCGTGTCATGGATGAGCGGCAGAAGTGTGAAAGTACCTCTGGTGCTGAGTGAAGGCTGGGATTTCAGAGATGTGTGCCGACATGCAGAGATTATTTTCCTACAATATCAGTGGTTGTTCAGCAGAAAAATAACTTCTTTCTAAATATTGCCTGCAGGCCACTTTAAATTTCTGCAAAAAGTTTATGGAAACAGATTCAAGGTAGTTTGAAAAATCTAAACAGAAAAAAAAAACAGAAAAAGAAAATAAAAAGAAGTAAAAGAGACACCCAGCAGTGTAGACCAAGGGTCCTCAAACTTTTTCACATAGCTCTTCTAACAGAAAAAGTGTAAGAATCACAGCCTAAACGTAAAGATTTATGGTTTTCCAGAAAGCCACACATAGGAAAATTTCAAATAATTAATTTCCAGATTCTTCAAAAAAATCATACTAAAACATTTCAATAACTAGATATACAGCATTACCTGTGATAGTTTAATAGCTGAAGATGCTGAAAACGCTGGAGCCGATAGCTAGCTAAAATATTTGTGGAATTAGCCCAAAAAATAAACATCTAAATTAGCTAAAACAGCTAGCATGTAACTAAAATATTAGCTTAATGCCAAGTAAGTCTAAAAATCTGGAAAAATTTGTTCCCTGGTGTAGACAACGTCCACATTGAGAAAGGCCAAAGAAGAAGCATGAACTTTTGTAGCCCCACCCCTTTCCCAAAATCAATATGATTAATTAAGTAAGACTTATAAGATTCTGGAAATAATCTCTTTTTGTTAGAATCTAAAAAATGGTCAGATATTTTTAATTTGTTCAAGCCTGGCTAACTACCAATAACAACAACAAAAAAAACACTTTATTCATGGTGATGTTTAATCAGAACAAAGTATACATGTTACCTTTGGAACACACAAAAAAATCAATAATCATGAAATATGAATTATTTTTACAAACTCCTTTTCCTACTCAGAAGGAATACTCCTCAATCTCCTTATGGGTGCCTCTCATTTCATGATCTAGTCCTAGAGATGACAAACAACATCCAAAACTATTGCAAAAACGGATGTACATATTGTGCATTTAAAATGAAAGTGTTTCCAGATCACCGCTAAATCTGTGAGAAAGTGGGTGTGTCTGTGTTAGCATGGGGGCGGTGCTAGCAGAGCAGACCCTTCCTGGAAGGGGCTGTTCCTCGCTTTGTGACTTCACAATGTGAGGACTTGCTTGTTTTTGTGTCTTAGTGTGGCTGGTGCTCAGAGAGAAGGGTTTAAGGGGAATGCTCAGAGATGTGTGACTTTTGGTGCTTTTTTCAAGAGGAATTAATAACAGACTTAAGCTCAAACAAGTCGATTTTGCATGCTATGGGCACTTGAAGTGGAGTCCTGGACTGAGTCCAAATTCCCAAGCGGATCCTTAACCATTAAAAGATGATATAGTCAGAGACTGTCCAGTGAGCTGGATTTTAACCCAATTCAAACACGTTTACAATTTTTTTGAAACACCAAATATGACACTACTCTTCTGCTGATGTAACAAACTTAATAACTTTTAACTTTTTATAAAGAATATTTATTAATTGACCGTGTTCTGATGACCAATACTTGAATGATTTCTGAAAAATTAAACAAAATCAATGTTTTTCAAATGACAAATTGCTCAAACACAATTTGCCAATCTGGAAAGCATCAATGCATGCTGTTTTTTTTTTGTTTTTTGCAGAGACTTCTGGGAAATAG
This sequence comes from Oryzias melastigma, assembly GCF_002922805.2. Taxonomy (NCBI): domain Eukaryota; kingdom Metazoa; phylum Chordata; class Actinopteri; order Beloniformes; family Adrianichthyidae; genus Oryzias; species Oryzias melastigma. Next base: position 25,229,588 of record NC_050527.1, on the reverse strand, counting down.
TTTAAGACACCCAAACAAAATGGTCACCGCTCGCATGAGTAGTGAGCACTGACTGTGTATGAGAACTGGACTGAGCAACCCCTCCCCCCTAGTGTTCCAAACAGGAAGTACCTGCTGGTTCCAAGAAGCCAAAATCCTGTAAACTCCGTTTAAACAGTCAATCTGTCAGAATAACCATTCTTGCTCAGATTCATCTTTTCTTGATAATCCTCTTTTTTTTCCTGTTGTTCAAGTTGTTCAAAGTTATAAACTGACCAATCAAATGCCTCTTTAAAAGTGCGTGGTCTTGCAAGAAAAATTCAAAATGTCTGACAAATTTCCTGCAGCTTGCTATCAAGCGGTATAGATGTGGACTTCCAACAAGCTCACTGGGCTTGGCCAGAGTGGTTTCCATAGAAACGATGATTCAGACTGACTCGGACCGATCACTGCTTACTGAGAACCGTATCACGTAAACTTATGACTGAATAGACTTTATTTGGCTGGAGACATTTTCATTGAGTGATGTCACACTTACCCAGTTCAGTTCTCATATACAGTCAATGGTCGTATGTTGCAAATTAGCAACAGTTGGTTGTAAAATGTAAAAAAAGGACAGACTTCACTTATTTTCTTGTGTTTTTCCATCACTAACATCCCTAAGAGCAGAACCTCTGATTGTTAAATGAGAATTAGCATTAGCCTGCGCTAGCTTGTTCTTTATTCCACATATGGACGGCTAAGTTGCTCATTTCTTGCGGTTCAGTGAACCGTTTTTGAATGAAGGTTTCATCTGCAGCAGCAGTTTGGGCTCTGATACAATGCTCATCACACAGAGCCGGTGTCAGGAGGTGGAATAAAGCGGGACGCTGCGGCCTGGGGACCCCGGGGGCCGAGTCCAGCTATGGTGAAGGACGCTGGCGGGTCACGCCGAGCCGCACGTCCCACAGGACTCACTCTAACAGATCCGCCTGGATAAAGAGAACGGTGGCACCTGTTTGTGTGGGAGGGCTGTGCGTGGGAACCGCTTGCATTTATGAACGAGCGCAGATACCTGCCCTTCCGAGCGAGGGCACATGAAAATTTCATGCAGCCGCTTCTATTCTACAGCCGGACAAACGCACCTTCAACGATCCAGATGGACTTAAAAACTTCTCGTCTCGGCATTGAAATAATGTTTACGCTTCTTTTTCTTGAACTTGATCAGGTACAAACATCATAAATCAAGAGAAAATACAATTACTTCCCACTGGAGCAGCTCCAGCTCTCAAACCTTCAGTGTTCTGCATTCTGGAAACGTAAAGCCTCCGCTGATGGAATTACAGTACAACCGCCCGATGAAAAATATATTAAGCTGCATCTATTCTTTATGAGCCCAGAGCAGAAATGCAACAGAGAGTTCCTTTTTGTGTGTTAAAGCCTGAAAAACATGAGACTTACTGGAATTCTTGTAGTTATGAAATGAAAAAAGGTTTGTCTGAAACCCCCGAACAACTTTACCAAATATGACAACTGCAAACCACTGCCAACGATTTCCAATAATCTAGAATGTTTTCCTTTAAAAACAATTGTAATAAATCCAGATTGAAGGAAAGGTGTGATAGTTCAGGTATATTAACCCTTTAAAGCTCCAACCAAGTAGTCTGTGAATTTTGATTTTGTCATTTTCAGCTCAAAAAAAAAAAAAAAAAAAAAATTTTGTAGGACATAGTTTCTGCAGAGCGGCATTAGAAAAATGCCTTTGAGTTGTGGGCAGGTCTGTTGGCACCGAGTAATCCCGCCCCCCTTCCCCTCTCTATTGCTGAGAGTTCGGAGCATGGAGCTCAGCGTATTCTCTACGTTTATTTTCAAATATTTGCTCGTCTGTTCCTGACTCTCAGTAATTTTAATAAACAATACTCAAAAATGCAATTTTAAGCTCGAATTTCAATAATATCTTTCATTATCTGAAAAATCCCACAAAAACGTTCTCCATCAGAGTGGGTGTTTAAAGGAATTCCATTTAAAAAACATTCTAGGCAGTTTTCTGACATTGCTAATGAGATGCTACAAGCTAATGTGTCAAAAGTTTAGAAAATAATAAAATATCACAGAAGATAAAATGCATCAGCACAAAATGATTAAATATTATTAAATATCACGACAAGAGTTATCAGCTTGAGAACAATAGTTAACGCTAAATTAATTCTTTAATAAATCAAGAAGCTTTTTTTAACGGATTAGCTAAATAACAAGATTTATGTTTGACGTGTAAAAAGGCTACAAGAATTATGATGTAAAACAAGTGAAACCCAACAAAGTTGTGTCTGAAAATATAAATAATGTTAACGCAACTACATAAAGAAGAAAAAGAGTTATATAGAAAATATTTGGGCCAGTTAAAATGTAATACAGGATAAACAAAACTTAATAAAAACAAACAGTAAAGAAAAAGTCAAGTCAAATAGGTTTGTTTTAAAGATAAATGCAATATTATCTAAAATAAATAAATAAATAAATAAAAAACATATACAAAAAAAAAGAAAATGTTACTAAAATCAGAAAAGGTTTAGCTACCTGGTAAAAGAATGAATTTAAAAAAGCAGAAGAATATTTTAGTCCAGTAAAAACCCAAAAGGTGGTTTCCTTTGAATATTTATTGACAAATGCAACGTTATCTGCTTATGTTAAATACAAGGAAAGCAGATTATTTTCAACAATGCAATTTGTGCTAAAATAACTCATTTAGAAAACGGAGGAAAAAATAGGAATAGTTTTTAAATTAGGCTGTAAATACATTTATTTTGGGTGTTAAGTTGGACTTTTTAACATGGAATTCAATGGGAGATTTCTCCTTTTTGAAATCAGCCTCTAGTGGTCATTTGAGGAGCTGCAATACTTATAATTATATTTATTTAGCAATATTTATTAAGGAATGGCAGAAAAAACAGTAAATCTTTAATATATAGAGCGTAGAACAACCAAATACTTCCACTATTTTCTATTTTAGCAACTTATTAACCTTTTGATCAAATCCAGCCTTTCTAGATCCGCTCAGATCAAGTAGGAGATTTAATTTTGATCTTTTCTGATCCAATTAAATGTGTAAAAAACGTCCCATTCACTGCTTGGGAGGTAAAGCTGGAAGGACATCATCTCCTCAAAGATCAGGAGAACAGTGAAAGTCTCAGTTTTAAACCATGTAAGTTGTGTTACAGTAAATCGCCTTCATAAAGCGCCAACCGTCCGTCCACCAAAGAGGAAGGAGTGGAAACCCGTGCGGCAGGTACAACTGAAGCTGATTTTCTGCAGGTCAGATTATCAGCCGTTGCCGTGGAGACCGGAGACAAACGTTTTAAGGGAAAAGTGTCCTCTTAGAGGAGCTAAAAACATTCAAACTGATCAGATGTTATTGCACATGTTTGCTCCCGCCTTTCTTCTCCATGTGCCACCCTGACACTTCCTCCCACGCAGCATCCAGCTGGGCGAAAACTCCTGGAGGCTCCGATTCTCAGCGTGCGGCGGGATGGGATTGGTCACACGTCACAGAGACCGCAGACGGTCCAGGAAGCCTGAACTCGGCGTCCCCAGAGAGGCGGCATTAAGATGCGCTCGCTGCCTCTTAACCACTTCAGCTGGAGCACTTACCTCTCACATGCATATTTAAAGGAGCTTTTCAATTTGAAGCTTAATTTAATGAAAATAAAAAGCAGCCCGCACGAGCCGCGAGTCCATTAGGCCTCATTTGAGTGAACGGATCAGCTTAAGGCTCCACTGTGTTTACAACTTATTGATTTTTGAAAAAATGTATGTCTTCAAAATGGATAAAGTCTGTAAAAGTGCAAAAAGTCAGACGTGGATCCTTCTAACTGGATAAGTGCAGATGATTGTGGTGATTCAAATGTCTTCCTGCTTCTTCCAGTGGGTTTTAGGAAATCGTGTTTTTTTATTTTTAAATCTAAATTTGAAAGTTCTGTTCTACAGGAACAAGGGTAACAAAAAAAATCAAGAACAAGGATCTGTTTCCATCAGTCTGATTTCACAGAACAGAAATGAGCTCATTAACTGAGCGTCACATTGTGGAGGAGTTTGGTACCATGGCAACAGCGCTGACAGGAAGTGGATTTTTTTATGTGGTGAATGTTTGATGGAAAAACCAACCACAGCGGTCTACTTGGAAGGAGGTCCTTCTTCATTTCCTGAGTTAAATAAGAATGTATAAATACATTTTTGACTAATGCACTGATCAGACATCGCCTCCAATGAAGAATCCTAACGACGTTTTAATCTGTGAAGGAATCAAACTCCAATCACAGCAAACATACGGTGACGGTGCGTTTCATAGATGTGAATTTATGTAGAGAGGAGATCAAACCTGAAATCGATGCAGACAGACAGGAGGAGTGATGGACGGTGAAATGTTGAGGGGGGGGGGCTGTTTGTGTTCAGCTCGGCCCGTTGAAGTTGAGCGATGCTGCAGGCGAGATAACCCATATGTCAGCATTGCATCCCGGCCCAGCGGCGAGGGGCAGCAGAATGTGGAGAGATGGGAGGACAAAGACGCAGAGGACTTGTGTCTGGAGCTGCGTTTCCATCGAGCTGCGTTCACACCGGACGCGATTGGTGCAGCAGGGTGTTTCCATGTCAATGTACAGACGCCATCTGAGGTCCAGTGGCGCGGTTTGGGCATCAGGGGCGGCAAAACAATCAGGGACGCGGGACGTTTTCAGTGACTCGATCAAAGGGCAGAAAAAAAGATCCAATATGGCTGATCAATGCAGGGATTTTTGTCCTGAACTTCCGTCCATTTTGTCAACCAGTTGCTGGAGAGTGAAGGTGGGATTCATATGGACAGGTTGCCATCCTGTCACAGAGCTTGTCTGGACACAATATCACAGTGGATATTTCAGAATTCCTAAAGCAAAAGTTTTATTTTTGACTCTTCGACCGTTGACACAATTAACGCAATTTCAGCAGATTCTGTCACAGAGAAAAGCTTGAGATATGTATATCATATATATATATATATATATATATATATATATATATATATACACACACACGCACACACACGCATACCCACACCCACACACACCCACACACTCATATATATATACATATATATATAAGCACTTTTCTTCGCATCAGAGTCAGCTGATTCACATTGATCTAGTAAACGGTTAAATTTTGCAGTACAAGATTGACTTCAGTGGTCTGATCTCCAGTATTAAAGGGTTAAGTAAGTCCAAGTGTGACTGAAGTCCATCAGGCTAACAAGCTAACAACGTATCCAATGTTCATTTTTCAATTTTTTTTCTTTTGATCATGAAAAATGTTCATTTTAAACTGATAAAAGAACATTTTTTTGAATAAAACTTAAAATTCTATAATTAAAAAATATCAGTGGAGATCTTGGTTTTTTGTCTTTTAATGTAAACCTCTTAAGATTGAAATGAAACTTTATTTAAAACAAAACTTTGTTGACACCCATTTAATTCAGTTTTAGTTATACAGCCCATTAAAACAATACAGTTGACTCAGTGGGTGGTATATTATATATATATAGCGGTGTTTGTACAAAAACGTAAAGTCAGTAATAAAAAAGTTTCACATTTTGGCTCCAATATAT
>NC_050527.1:25218449-25223734 GCF_002922805.2 Oryzias melastigma | reverse complement strand
ACGGTTAAATTCTGCAGTACAAGACTGACTTTAGTGGTCTGATCTCCAGTATTAAAGGGTTAAGTAAGTCCAAGTGTGACTGAAGTCCATCAGGCTAACAAGCTAACAACGTATCCAATGTTCATTTTTCAATTTTTTTTCTTTGGATCATGAAAAATTTTCATTTTAAACTGATTAAAGAACATTTTTTTGAATAAAACTTAAAATTCTATAATTAAAAAATATCAAAAAGCTTTTAGCATGAAAAATAATCGGCTGCAATAGAGAATCCACTCATAATTCGATCAACAACTATTGAATTTTCCAAGTGGAGATCTGTTTTTTAATGTAAACCTCTTAAGATTGAAATGAAACTTTATTTAAAACAAAACTTTGTTGACACCCATTTAATTCAGTTTTAGTTATATAGCCCATTAAAACAATCCAGTTGACTCAGTGGGTGGTATATTATATATATAGCGGTAAGTCAGTAATAAAATATAAAGAATAGCTGGTTACAAAACTAAACTGACAGTCAACAAAGTTTCACATTTTGGCTCCAATATATCTCAAGTGTAAAAGAGAAAAAGTAAAAAATAACCTGTTTATGTGTCTAGATGTCATTGATAAAATAAAAAATGTAATTTTATAAAATAGACATCAATCTACACGACTGTTCTTTTCTCTTTACTGAATTTGTAAACGTTTTCCATCTGAAAAATACATTTTTCACACTAGAATCTTTTGGTTTAAGCTTCACAACAAAAGAATGAATCTAAATTAGTCTTTTTTGTGATGAAATGAGACAATTGAGACTCGCTGCAGACAAGTTGTTGGACTTTTTCATGGTGTTTCAGCAGAATTATTGCCGTCTAGAGCTCCGTTTTCTTTAAAAATGTTGTATTTTTATCTTTAATAAAAATCCTCAGAGTATTTTTAGATTTGTCTCAGTTTTTTTCTGTTTATTCAAGTACTTTTTGCACTACTTTTTCAATCTCCTATCACATTATTTAAATAATAAGGATTACTGTTAAATTCAGGATAACATTATTGCTATAAGATAAAGTTTTAACACATATACACATTTTATAATTTCATTTAAGTTCACGTTTGCTCCTCACAAAGCAGCATCAACAGTCTGCATCCATCAGAACCAAGTTAGTTCAGAACATCTGGTTCTGCTGCTGACTCCTATGTGATGGTCCAGATGCTCCTTGTACATCATCAACTCTAAAGTTTACTTTTTTTGTTCATTAAGCTGAATTGATGAAAAAAAAGTTTACCTATGGAAATCTGACGTACTGACGGCACGGAGAAGCACTGAGAAAAAAAAAAAGAACACAAGCAGCGTTTCATCTGAGATTCTGTCATGACCCGCTAAGCTTTGGCTGCAGATACTTTTAGAGAAGTTCAGGCCACCTATAAGCTTCCCGATCCAGCAGAGAAATACCTGGCCAAGTACACTTCTTCTTAATAAAAATGATAAACGAGGGAGGATTGCTTTTAAGGTCATTGCGATCCGCTGGTTGCTCCGCTCGGCTGGCAGAAGACAAATTAGGCTCAGTTTTCCTCGGATCGCGGTGCCTGCGAGGTACAGCAGAAAGAAAACCACACAGTGGCTCCGGGATGGGTGAGTTAATCAGAACGCTGAGATAAAAGCCGTTTGAACTCCGGTATGTGCAGGACGACCTTTTGGGAAAGCGTTTTCTCGGTGAGTGACAGTCAAACAGAGCATGTTAACCCTGGATCGCGGGTTAACAGCCTTTTCCCGCCGCATTCCTGTCCACCTACACTCATGGACGACATGATAATTCCTTCATCTCCTACACCACGTGTGACAGTCAAGGCCCGGGGGCCGGATCCGGCCCTCCAGGTAATTCTATGGCCCGATGTCATCTTGCGCCTATTTCTAATTTGTATAATTTTGACAAAATATAATTTTATGGATAGTAAAACATTGAAAGTTATTTAAGATTTAAGTTGATTTATTCTGGAATAATATTCCTGCCTTTTTATTATTCATAATTATGTTAAAAAGTTACGGTTTTAGTTTTAAAAATTGGCATTCTGCTAGATTTTTGGATTATTTTGGTATTTATTAACATTTATTTTGTAGTTTAGCTAATATTTCAGCTACATGCTAGCCATTTTGGCTAATTTAGGCTTATTTTAAAAGTTTTTTAGGCTGTTTGGAGTTTGGCTAAGTGACAGGGTTGTACATACATTAATCAAGCACCCTGTCACTAATATTATACGTTTTTTTACATGCTTTTTCTTGCCAGTTTTTTAAAGTTTAGCTATTTCTTGAGCTACATGCTAGCTGTTTTGGCTAACCTAAGTTTTTTTTTTTACTGTTTTAGGCTAATTTAGCATTTAGCTAATATTTTAGCTGGGTATCAGCTTCAGCGTTTTCAGCTATTAACTTAAGGAATTTTAGTTATTAGCTTCAATGTTTTTAGCTGTTAATTTCAGCATCTTCAGCTATCAGCTCTAACATCTTCAGCGCCCCAATTTATCTTACAGCATTCACACTAACATTAATGCAGGTAATGTTTTATATCTAGTTCATAATTATGTTAAAAAGTTACGTTTTTAAAGTTTTATAAATGTTGTTTTTTGAGTTTTCAGTAAATGTTCAGCCTGCAACCTAAAGTGTGTTTTGGATTTTGGCCTCTTGTGCGATTACACGGCGGCCATACTCTTCTCAGATCTGTGAGAACCTGGAGGAGCCAGAAGATACTCCTGCTACCTTTTCAATTACAGCAAAATGTTAAAAATGTTAAAGTAGGAAGATTTTCCAGCCCGTTCTCCAACATTCTGGCAGTAAAAGGTTGACCCCCCCCTCCTCTACTATCAGAATTTGTTGCATAACGGTTGGAGGAGTGTGGCCCGGACTCATGACCTGGGGGACAGAGCACTGGTGCGTGGCGATGGTACATGAAACTCTGTCACCTCCCATTAATGTAAGATGAGAGGAAGATGAGGAGGAGGAGGAGGAGAGGATGGCAGCCAGCCATCACTGCCGGCCCTCTCACTCCCCCTACAGGTGAGAGCGAAGAAGAGCACATGAACTGATGAAAAACTGATCAAAACATCTTTTAATCAAAGAGTAAGAAAGTGGTGGAGCTCATCTTCACAGGAGCATGTTTTTAGGAGAAGATCGAGGCGAGGTGTGGGAAATTTCTTCTCCACATTTGACCTACCCCCCGAGGGAGCGGTCAACCTCAGACACAGCCGCGCTCGATAAACATCTGGTGGTTTAACCCCCCCAATGCAAATAGTGTCAAATAGAGGCACTGGGTCCCATTTTTAGAGTCTTTGGGATGACTCGGCCTGGATTTGAACTCTCGACCTTCCTTTCAGTCTCAGGGCGGACACTCTACCACAAGGCCACTGAGTTAAAAAATAATAATAATAATAAAAAATAAAAAAATAGGACCACCAGGTCCTAAAATTAACTTCAAAAGGTTTATATGGGTGTTAAAAAGAAAGCTAATGTTATTTTGTAAAGTGCAGACCCTAATAAATTCAAGAGTCAAATTTTATTTTGAGTCACAGATGATTTGGGTTTGTAGAATTTGAATATAAATATAGGTTGCAGTTAGGGATGTAACAATTCAGTAAATTTCAGTCGATTTAAAATTTTAAAGTCATTATTTCAAATTTTTCTGTTTTTTTTTTTCAACAAAATGATTAAGGTATTTTAAGGTCAAGTATGTTTTATTTTTGAGCTTTACATCAAACTGTTTTCCTACTAACAGGAAGGATTGAATACAAATAAACAATTAAACATAATATTGAAATGATCACAAATCCTTTCATACTCTGTTCATGTTGTGCTCCACGTATGACGGACCGCTCCGTGGCCATCCCCGCTCAGCACATACCCCCACCCAGCCGCTGAGCGCACTCGAGCGCAGTGCAAATGACCGTTCACGCACAGCTCGCAGAGAAAAAAGACAGAGAGCTGAAGAGAGTTATTAAAAAGAGCAGGAAGAATCAGAGGGGAAACGATGGTGAAGCTGCGTCGTCACCATGACTGTTGTCACGGCAGATTGGTCAAAGTTGTAGTAAAGTTGTGATGAAAGTGTAAAGTTGCAGGGTGGGCAACAACGTCTCGAAATCCTGAAGGGTCTGACTTATGTGAAACTGCAAATTCTGATAGAGCTGTGAGAGTTTCAGTTGAAGAGCACACAGCCAGTCCACTACGCACACACTCACAGCGAGCCTGCATGAAGAAATGTCATCAGATCTGCATTTTTTACTAAATTTTGGCACAGGCCGCGACAAACCGATTTTAACTCTCTGCATCGATGAACATGTTGACAAGTTTGAATTGTTTTCAGTATTGTTACATCTTTAGTTGCAGTCACATTTTTTCACCATTTTGTCACAAACTCTCAGCAAACATTCTGTCTTCCTCCTGGAGCTAACAGGAGCTGTTAGTATTTTTTAATAAAATCTGCATTGTTTAAGTCATCCCATCAGCCGATGTGCTGACTTGCTGTTCAAACACGTCTCAGCGACCTTCTCCACTTCCTTTTCAGGACTACAGGATGATCCCAGTCCAGCATATGATTCGTTTGTCGCTAAAATGCTTAAAACTGTTTCCCTCAGTTTGTTTTAATGCTGTATCGTTTTTTTTATTTTTTTTATTTTTATAAAATAACACAAATTTACATTTTCAAATAACCAGAACTAATTTTTAGAGGAACATTTTAAAGGGTTATGAGGATAAAACTCAATTTGTCATGATGGATGAAAATCTGAGGGACTCTCATCCTTAACTTGGATTCAGAAGTGAAACTTCAATTCTAAAAAGACAGTTTAACGACTTGAACGCCTCAGGAGTCAGAACAGCAAACAGACCCACCACTCATTTCCCTCCATAGTGACACTTTCTAGCCACAACAGAAGAGCCACGCCCCTCGCGTCTCTCTGATGTCCGTCATTCATGAAGAGTAGATGAAACAGGAGAAAGGAGGTGAATGGAGCTGAGAGGAGACAGGTGGCTTGTGGGAGAGCCAGAGAGGCCTGCCAGTCGCCCCGGAGACGCGCAGAACAGGGGGATGCTGTGGGCGGGCGGAGAGCGGGAAAAACTGCAGAAGAAATGTTGAGAACGAGAGAGCTGGAAGGATGGACGGAGCAGATCGATGGCAGATCAGCAGCAAAGAATAAAGGTGAAAAGTGCTTTTCAGAGAGAGACTGGTATCAAAATGTACACTGTAAAAAAAATTCCGTTGTTTTTACGGAAAAAAACTGGCAGCTGTGGTTGCCAGAAAAAACATGTAAAAAATACATAGATT
>NC_050527.1:25200752-25217520 GCF_002922805.2 Oryzias melastigma | reverse complement strand
ATAAAAATGGATCAAACTGAAAATTTCAATGTCAATAAATTGGATAAACTTAGTCAAAAAAGGTGGAAAAGTCAAAGTTTGATGATTGTGCTCTCATTAGAAATAAAGTTTATATCGTTAAAGTATGTTCAAGAACTCTCGTTTTGAACATGCACCACATGCCTGGTGTTTATGTAGCGTAAAGCAAATAAAGTAATCTCTAAACATGGACCAAAAACATGTGCAGTTGCAATGAATATATTATGTAGTTATAAGTCGTTTAATCTTTTGATTAGAACTTCATCTCGACTGAGTGAAAATGAGTCTGGAACTGACATGTCATCATGTGGTGAGTGTAACACTCCAAAATAGACGATTGAAATCTGAGTTTTCAGGAGTTTAGGTAACACCACTTTGATGAGATAAACCAAAGAACCCAAAAACTTTTGGAAGAAGCAGCAGCTGCCCTTAAATCTGCACCACCAAAAGCCCGCCTGAGGCGACGATAACGCCGAGTTTATGCTCAATTCTGGTGGAAATGTCTCCCCGACCTCATTTTACGAGTTCCAGACTGAAAATAAGCCCTTTAATTAGAACAAAAAGTATTTCACAGCAGGACAAAAGCATTCGGAGACCTACATTTGATTGAAACTTCAATAAATGGTTTGTATCCTTTTTGAGTTTCAGTAGCCTTTAGAGCACTTTTAAACCAAATTCACCAACATGTAGATGACAGAATATTATGAGTGAAAGATTTACAGCTAAATCTGTAAAAGTTTTAGAGCTAAATGAAAGTCAAATGTTCCCAAAATGAAAGTCGGTTTTGAACTTTGGGTCTTTTCCTTCAGCTGCTTTCCGTCGCCAGTTTCCTCTTAGTGCTGATTAGAACACAGTCAGCACTTTTTAGGGCCAAAACCTGTAAAAAGCAGCCAATACCTGGACAACGTCCTAATTTTGGAAATAATTTATTAGTGGTTCTTATATGATTCTATTCATTAAGTAGCAAAAATCGTCCTGGTTTAAAGCAGAAGTAACTTTTCCCTTCATTTCTTACCTCTTGGTGGAGATAGAAAACAGGAATACCGGTAGAACACGACCCCCCCCCCCCCTTGATTAGGGTCATCAAACTGAATCTCAGTCAGACTTAAGTTCAAACTTTGTTTTGGGAAATAGAACCTTAAGCTCTATTTTGGTTATCGGTTTTGCTGCAGAACTCAAGTTATCTCGGTCTCAACCTTCTGACCATTCTCTTCTTCAGGACTTTCTGGTAGATATCAAGTATAGTAAGCACCACATCATCACACTACCACCACCATGTCTGACTGTTCCTTTGAGACTTATTTTCTGTGTAAGGTTGTATCCAAATCCCCCCAACCCTTAACTACTAAAAAACTACATAGAGCGGGACTATATGGTCCCTGGATTTTAAAGGTAACTCGGACACGATGCTCGCTACTTTTCTTTGGTTTTTCTATAAACCGAAGCTTTAATTTATTCATGTGTTAAATGTGTTACAAAAGTATCGGATCAGGACTCGGTATCAGCAAATACACAAAATCAAATGACTCGGAATTGGATCGGGCCCAAAAAAACCTGATCGGTACTTTCTTAGTTTTCCACAACAGAAGGCAGATAAATAAGATGCTCCATCAGAAGTCGACATCAAATTTTACTCTTTGATATGAACGTTTGAACCAAGAGCAGCAGTCAGTCCAGTCAGTGAAGAACCTTAGACGTTTGAGAATATTTCTGGACATTTATACCACTTATTTTTAACATTTAAACCTGAAAATGAGTCTATAACAACAACCAGAGCTCTTTCCTCAAACAGCAAAGGCGTGAGAACGTGAGGAGCGCCGTACCTCTTCCTGGTCCAACATGAAGAGCTGATTTCCGGAGTTCATGCGAAGACGGGGGTTCCAGCGGTCGGGGGTTGGGCGGTCGTGCAAAGAATGGTCGTAAATTGGGCGCTCATGCAGGCGTGGGTTGTAGGCGGGGCGGTCGTAGGAGGGGTGGTCAAAGGAGGGGTGGTCGAAGGAGGGACGCTCGAAGGAAGGCCGGTCGTAGGAGGGACGCTCGAAGGAAGGCCGGTCGTAGGAGGGACGTTCGTGAGAGGAACGCTCGAAGGAAGGAGGCTCGTGAGAGGGACGGCTGAATGACGGGGCGTGGAAGGAGTGGGCGTGGGTGCGGTGATGATGGTGATGGTGATAGGAGGGGGGAACGGCACACCTTGCATCTGGAAAGGAGAAGCGGGAAAGGAGGGACGGGGGAGGACAGAAGAGGAGAAACAGGGTCAGTGGATGTGCTGGGACGGGATCCAGTCCTGATGTGATCTTTAAGAAAACATTTATTCTCTAAATAAAAAAAACGCAAATTCATACTCTACAGTTCAGACAGTTTTATTTTTCAGGTTTGATCTAAACAGTTTTTAGGGGTAAGTGTGTTTGCATACTTGATTTATTTCTTTAAACAATTTTGCCCAATTTATTTAAAAACGTTATTGAGATTCATGTTCCAGGGCAGATGCTGCAAGAATCATTTGAACCAAAAAAATCCCACGTCACTGTTCAGAAAAATACATTTTATGTATGTTTTTGAGACCATCAAGTCATTCTATCATAGAATTTACTTTTAATTATTTTTAAAAAATAAATAAGAATTATTTTTAATTTTAGTATGCAAATTCATTTCAAAATAAAATCAACGCTGTGTCAGTTAAGATCATTCTTCAGGTATTTAATTATTAAAGGGTTGAGAAATGTAAACAGAAATGAATAAAAGTTGCTGAATAAAACAATATTTATTCACATTTCTCTTCAAAACCAAAGAAGCACAATGGAAGGATAAAAGAGGCGTGAGGCTCAAGAACATCAGGCTGCAGACCCCTGAACCAGAGTGTCCTCTAACAAGAATCCTACAGATCTGGGACTGGAAAAAAACAAGTAAACCTTCTTTTTTACATTTGTTTTAGTAGAACTGTCTTCTGCACATTTGATACTGTGGGTTAATCAACCAAAATGTGATATAGCTCCATCAGGTCTGTCAGCTGGTTTTCTTTTAAATGTCATCATCAACCATGTGGTCTTAACTTCACATCTGATGGAGACCCTGTGGACACGCCCCCTGAATCCATGGTGTGTCTTCTGGAGACTTGACTTTTAATCATTCCTGGGACGTGTGAGACGTTACCCAGGGACCCATGACACATACTGAACATCATGTTAATACTTGAAGGGTTAATAATCTTCATTTTTACATTTTTTTTTTTTTTAGTTTTTTAAGTTATGAACTTGCTCTTCTATTTTTGGCAATAAAACCCTTCCATATTTGTTAGATCTGAAAAATATAAAGTTTTAGGAGTAAAACCACAATTTTATTTCTTAAACTTGACCCAGTTGGAACAGTTGAGGTGGTGCTTCAGTTCATTTTATGGGTTTGTTTGTGAAAACGGCTGCGTGTCGTCTGTGGAAATAAAATAAAACAAGTAACTAATGTGTTTCTGTATTTTAGAGGAGAATTAGTCAGAATGCTGCAGCTGCTAAACACCTTTAGATGAAACGAAACATCCACAGTAACATGCAGCAGATGAGAGTGTGCGACAGAAAAACCGGCACACAGGAAACAAAGCTGAACTTTAGTTCCACTTCAGTCTCTCAAGTCCAACACAGAAGAAAACAAATCCTTTTATTGTCGACAAATTGTTTCAATTAAAACATTTTTAATCTTTCTTTTTAAAAAATGTGTGCTTTTAATGTAACAAAAAATATTCTAAACAGCATTTCGTTGATTTATCAACATGTAGCATTTTTAGGAGACCCTATTAAACACACCATGTATAGAATAACTTTTTTTCTCTGCTTGATGTACTCATATAGTACATTTACTGAGCACTTTTCTTTCTTCTAACACACTGTACCTGTTCTCCATCTGTTCCTTGGAACCCACACTAAAGGATCTCTTGTTGCTTTAATTCTGACCTCAAATTTCTACTTTCTTCTTTCATATTCTCTTTGTTTTTCTCTCACATGATTGAGATTATTCAACAGAGTTTTCTGAAACAAAAGCGAGCATCATCACGGGGAAGATCTCCAGCTGTGTCCTGCTTCATGTTTTTCTTTTTGTTAAAGATTTCATTGAAAACCCTCCCAGTTCTCACTGATTTGAAGAAGAATTTCAACCTAAATGGAGGCGCTCTCGCCTCGTCCCTCAGCCAAGAGCCCAGTTCACACTCACTCTTGCAGGCCGCACTGCAAGCTTGCTGCACGCACACTTTCATAGTCAGAAACACTCACAGCCAAGCAGAGAAGAAACTGTTTATCTGACCTCCTGGCCCGACAGCGTGCACGTTGCATGTGATTTTTCCGAGACGGCGGTGACTGAAGCGCCTCGTGAATATGAAGACAGAAAAGCTGGCGGCTCAGAGTGCATCCCAACATGTACAGCACGCCGGAACCGATTGTAGTTCTGCATCATCGTTTCACATGTACACCCAGTCCTCATGCTATGGCTGCAGAGCAACAACTCCTCGTATCAACATGTTACTGTTAAAAATTCAATCGCAGATTCTGCCCAGGACTGTAGGGCCGATCCTTTGTCCGGTCACGCTGAGGAGAACGAGGACAGTTTGAAAAACTAATGTCTGAATCACTGGAGCCTGGAGGCCAGAGTGACCGACCGTGCAGCTCAACAAAACGCACCGCTGAGACTCTCCCTGATGCTCTAAGTGGTGTACAGATTAAAAAAAGGGAACAAATTATCATGAATGACTGATTCCAGCCAGCCTCTTAGACCAGAATAAAATAAATCATCATTTGGTTGCAAGCCCACAAAGCAAAAATAACAGGGAATCTTATTCTCTCCCTAAAAACTATTTTTACACATTTAGCCCCAATAGGGTCTCAATACTCATTGTTATGCTGGATAATATATTTAACAAAAATGACTAGTTTTTGGAATGAAACCCTCTGATTTCAAAATCAAAGTCAGTTTAAAAAGGAAATCACCAGTAAACCAGTTCATGACTGGTTTGACATCAACTTCTCTCTATGGTTACATTTAGTATTCTCAATAATTGGGCTGGAATGAAGTCAACGGCTAATTTTATGATTGATTGGTGATCAATCAACATAAAAATCTTAGATTAATGTAACCATGTTACTTGTGATTCTCTATGTAATCACTTGTGTCAGGACTCGCTCCGCCGTGTCCTCCTCCGACCACCAGAGGGACCCCTCTCCTGAGTACTAGGGCTGATATCAATTAAAATTTCCAGAAACGATTCGATTCACAAGAGCCTGAATCGATTCAATTCAGATCTTTTTTTATTCTTTCGATCCTTTAATTTAATTCAATTTTGAGTTTAAACATTGATACACATTTGTTTAGAAATACATAAATAATCTACTATATTTTTAATATATTTATATGATCAGGCTATAGAATTAAACCTAATTCCAGAAGAAGAAAAAAGAATGAGCAAAAAATGTTTTTTAGAACAAAAATGGTTACTTTAAACAATATTTCCGTAAAAGAGTTTGGAAAGTTCATACCTGCGAGTTCATTTAGTCAGCAATGTATGTTTACGTCAACCAAGCGTTAGCATTAGCCGTCCTATGGGAAATTCCATTAAATGTTAGCATCTAGCTAGTGGACATTAGCTTTATGTGCTAAATTGATTTATATTTCTATGAATCGATTATTGATCTGTTGAAATTAAATCGGTTTAAATTGATAATCAATTTGATGAACCCAGCCTTACCGAGTACTAACCAGCTTCAGCACCTTCCTCACTACAACTCCCATCAGCTACCGCTTCAGTTTCCTCCATGCTCGGCTGATCATCATCCTCCTCATCAGAACCACCAGCATTTATACCCAAACCAGCCTCAACTTCAGTGCGAAGTCTTGATTGTGTTTACTCGTCAGTCTGAGCCGATTTTTGTTCATTCTCCGTGTTTTTGATGCCTGTTTACTCTTCTCTGGGTCACCTCTGTGTTTTGTTCCACTGACTGCCTTTCAACGCCGTTTATGACTTGGCTTTGCTCTGTCCAATTAAACTGTTTGCACATGGAGCCTCTTCGTAGCACCAACTGATCATCAAGTCCTCAGCCCTGAAATTACTGGTTATTGTCAACTGCCAGAACCGTTTCTCCAGCTACTTGATCATCTTTTCAAAAAGGGACCAAGATGGCATCGGATACGACGCTGAAAAACTGGTTTGTAATCCAACCATTCTCACCTCCAACTCGTCATATGTGGACGTATGGTTTGGGAATCCTCCACGTCACTTTTGGTGTTTTGGGCATCCCCTGTTTTTTGACACGCTGGCTGTTCCCTGTAAATCAGGGGTCCCCAACCTCTGGGCCGCAAACCGGTACCGGTCCAGAGGCCGCTTAGTATCGAGCCACAGACAGGGATAAATGTATTCACTATTTAGGGGTCAACAACCCTTGAGACGCGGAACCAGTATTGGGTTAGGGTGTCGTACCGTGTTCCCAGAGAACTAAAATCCAATAAAAAAAACATGACAGCTACAAAAATACATTTAACCAATAGGAGGCCAGAATGGCTGCATGACCAGAGGTTGGCGTGCACGTGCATGCATGAAATAAAACAAACACAATTGCAGCCTAATGGTTCAAACATAAAAAAAGGTTGTGATGTTTTTTAACTAAAACATTTATCAGTTTGACTGTCAGGTAAAAAAGGTCTTGAGCTGAATTTGGTCACCATCGCAGAAGTTCTTCCCCCCCAGATCCCAACTAAAAGTCATGATGCCAGGCTTTTCACCGCGGGACAGCAGCATGACTCATCCTCAGCCCGATCTGCATTACTCCACTGTAGGTTTACCTCTGCCCCCCCGAGGCTGCCTATTAAGAGCCTGTGAAGCACGGCGCGCAGAATTTCAATGAGCGCGCCTTTCTTCCATCCGTCCGTCTGTCCGTCTGCACACAGCTGCGTCTCCAGGTTGCATGTAAAGATTCAGCAGAAATGCTGAGACGGCGGTTTTTTTTTTTTTCTCCTGTGCTCCTCTTCCTCACTGTCTTTCATTTCCTCTGCATCCTTCTTGCTCTGCCTTTGTTCCGCTCTTCCTCCCCTCTCTGAGGGCTCTTTTCCCTTTTCTGCTGTCCTTAGCAGTTTACAAAGACAGTGTCATGCACCAATCGGATGACCGGTCAGCTTTAGTCAAGGCTGTCATCACTGCAGCCCGACAGGCCTAATGTTGATTTACACACATCACTGATCTCCAAAACAACGCTAAAAATAAAGCTTGCAATAACCCTGCGCCGCCGGAGGCAGATAATGTGCTCCTGCGAGCCCGGCATCTTACTTTGGAGACGAGGAAGCACCGAATAACCGGCATCATTACGGTGACCTCAGCTGCACCGATATTATTGCATGGAAATATGGACGGTGGAGAACGCAGATGCAACGCTGCACTTTGACAACTTCTGAGATGAGGCGTGTTTGCAGAGCGGCAAGTTTGATGCTGGAGAGAAGAGGAGCCCAACTCGTTAGCCTTCAATTAGCACGCTCACAGTGTGGAAATGGCACTGGAATGCTGCAAAAGTACAAAAAAAAAAAAAACAATCTACGCAGAGAAATCAAGTTTTGCTTCATTAGAAGGTAATAAGTACAAATTTTCCGCTTCACAGCACAAAATTGCCTAAATGTGTCAGCAGGGAGTTGATAAGTTTGTTGATCAATCCCAATTACTCTGAGATGACCTCATAGGGAGGGAGAACTCCAATATTTATGCCGCACAACTTTCATTTTCTCCAGCGCAAATGTTCTGCAGAGGACAGGAAGCGTGAGCGCCAACCCTCTGACCGCTGCGCTGGAGTGTGACACGCAGCGGGGAGCGCAAAGATTTCTGGGAGCTGCAGAGCCGCCGCTCTCACGGAGGAGCCGGCTTCAGAGTCGCCATCGACTGAACTCAGCTGCACAGCGGGGCTCTTTACTGGAATTCAAATCAACACTTGAACATTAATGTTGACATGACAGACAGTTGGTGATGAAGATCCTGCAGCAAAAAGAAAAATAAACCGTTTCCATATAATTTATCCCTTATTTAAAAAGTCAATTAATGCCACTATGGAAATTAAAGTTTAAAGGTAAATTATAAAGCTGTTCCTGCTGTTTTTCGTTCGTTTAATTTATCCTTTTCTGGTAACAAAAAAATGATTATTTTTTTATTTAATTGGCCAAACCATGAAAAATCAACTTTTTGAGCTTTTAAACGTATTTTAGTGTTTACTATAAAGAACCCCAAAGCTGTATTTTGATCCATTCACACAGTTCTGAGTAAAACTGCCCCTCCCATACCCACGAAAACGAGCGGGTCCTGACGTGCTGATGTCACAGAGTGAGACCGCCCCTTTCAGGAAGAGTCAGCTCCACCCCCAGGCTAACACAAACACTCTCTCCGCTAAGCTAGCAGCTCGAGCGAGCAGGAGAATCTGGTCAGAGAAAAAATATGGCGCCCGAAAATGAATAGCCGGAAGTCCCTCCCTCCCTCTGCCGGAGCCAGCCACAAAAGAAATATCGATTAAGCTTTCAAAACTTTTTTTTTTTTTTTTACCCTCTTTGCAGTTTTTTTCTCTGTGGCAGAACAGGTGTAGTACAAATTTGAACACAAATAAATGATACACATAAAGTTCTGTGTCCCACTTGAAGCTCATCTTGAAAACTAAACTGTTAGACTGTTACAGTTTATTCATATTTAAAACCTTAAAAGCCTAAAAGTTCTGAAAAGTTTTTAAACTGTCATTTTGAAAGGGTTTCCTAGAGTTTAGGAAACCCCCACTTACACAACCGACTAAAGTTACGATTTCCGCTTCCAGCTACAGATTGATCCTGGTGCCATCTTGCGTGTGACCGGCCCTACCCAACGGGGGATCAACCGCGCACCCCGCTCCGGCCCGTGCACAGCGTTCAAACATCGTGCGATTTCGTAGAAGCTTATAAGCTGGTGAGAAATCTGCACAACATGTTGAGGTTAATCCTAAACGTATCCGAGAATGGAGCAAGCAGACAGGGATATTGGGAAGACGGCAGGAGAAAGGGAGCAGACTATTTCCAGGTGGAAAAGCAGGCGATGAATTGAGAGAACTGTTTTAAATGTGGATTATTGGAAAACAGCAGAAAGGTAAATGGATCCACATGAAAGCAAAGAGCATTTTTGGTACGGAGATTATATGTCATCATTTTAATAAAACCTGAAATGTTCATCTGCTGTTGTCTGCATTTTTTGACCGATTTTCACCACAAAATGAAGCCATTAACCATCAACATTCTGTCTGTGCCAAATTTTGGGGATTAACAACGAGCTTCACTGTATGTACATCAATATATATATATTTTTTTTATATATAGATTTTTTTTTTTGGTGGATGACACGCTGATGAGGACGGCTTTAGGTTGGCGTCATGAAATGGGCGTCACCCTCCAGGAGCGAAAGGCGGAGCCTCAGCGATCGAGTCGTTTTACTTCCTTGTATGAAAAGAGTTCTCAAAAATTACAAATATTTCATAAATAATTTGCTTTTTGGTGTTTTAAAGGTAATATATGATCACATATATGGATTTAATTTACTCTGAAAGGCTTAAGAAAATTATGGTACAAACTCAAGAAATCCATTTATTACACATTAGAAGTTTAAGCTTTGCAACCAAAAACTCTAGGGAGTCCAAAAATCCCAACCTGGGTGTAAGCAATGGCCTGTCCACTAGATCAGGAGTCCCCCAACTTTTTTTTTTACTGTTTCCTTCTCTGATGGGGGGCCGGGGTCGGTTTGTAGGCTAACAGAAAAAGTACAACAATCACAGCTTAAACAATACGATTCATGGTTTTCCAGAAAGCCACACATAGCCAAATCTTAAAGAATTCATCTCTGTAATCTTCCAAGAAAAAAAAATCATACTAAAACATTTTAAAAACTAGATCTTTAGCATTTCCTGCGATTGATTAATAGCTGAAGATGCTTAAATTGTTAGCTAAAAACGCTGAAGCTGATAGTTAGCTAAAATATTAGCGAAGTGCCAAAGTAGCAGGAAAAACTCAAAAAATTCTAAATTAGCCAAAACAGCTAGCATGTAGCTGAAATATTAGCTAAATGCCAAATTAGCCTAAAAAACTAGAAAAATGTCTAATTTAGCCAAAACAGTTTGGGGGGCTGGGCCAAAGGTGGAGGAGGGCCGGATCTGGCCCGCGGGCCGTAGTTTAGGGACCCCTGCACTAGATGTATAATTTTGGTTTTCGTCCCCTGGATTGGACTTAAAGGAAGGAAAGGACACCAACATGGAGTTTTGTTCTCACACCTGCCATTAAAAATGTAAAAAAATAAAAAAAAAAGCATCTCCCAACATGTGATCAAATTTCAGCTAAAAATATAATAAAAAAGCTTTCTCTTTTATTGTAATGATTAAAAAAGAAACTAAATTAGTTAAAATTTAAAAAGTCGTTGTATTAAAGCTATAAATAGGTTTGTTTTCTTCAAATTCAGAAACTGAAAGTGGCGATTTGGGTTTGTAGGTAGAAGCTTTTATCTGGAAATAAGTCTTTAACTTAAAAAAAAACACTCTGATCATCCTTTGAGCTTTTCTAAAAGTGTTCCCAGTGGTTTATTAATTATGATTACACCTTTTTTGGCTTAAATGTTTTTGTCGTTTTCTAGGACATAGTCTCTGCAGAGCAGCAGCAGTTCACTATTGACAGGGAACAACCCTCCCCTTTCCTGTTCCCCATTTCTGAGAGCTCTCTGTTTTCGCAGACTCCCGCTAGCTTACAGCCCCTCAACCTCCAACTGGCATTAGCAGTGCAACAAAAATAATGAACAATATCAGAGCTATCCAGCAGCACGGTTCTTTATCTCTGCTTGCCTGCCGCCTGCCCTGACCCTCACCTGGACTCTGACTTCTCTAGTCTCTTCTTGAATGACCTCATGCTCATCACTGACCTCTGCCTGTCTGACTCAGATTTAGTTTTGTGGACTTTAAGCTGTTCTTAGTTCCTCTCTGAACTAATAAACCTGCTGCATGTGGAACCAGCTCTCTGCATGTTTGTGACACTTCAATAATTGCTGCTCACCTGGATCAGGTGTGTTTAGTCAATCAGAAATTCAATCTAGCGAATCAGCATCTACAGAAGCAAGGCGGTGGCCTCCAAAGAACAGGGTTGGTGACCTCTGTTTCACGTCATAAACACAATCTTTTTCAAAGAGCAGTTTTTCAATCTGCTCCAGTTTGATTAAATAAAAACTAAGAAATGCAATTTTGAGCTAAAATGTCCTTAAATGTGTCCTCCACCAGAAAAAAATACTAAAAACACAATTTTCATCTGAATTTTTAGAAAAAAAGATCAAAACATTGGAATGAAAAAGTTCAGACTAATAATTTAAAGTGGATAGTAGACAGAAATGTATTGAAGGACGACGCTCAGCAGCTGTGAGGGTTCAGCATGTGGACTCTTACAGTGTGAGGAGAAGTTACTGGAGCCAAACATGAACAGTTTAAGGAGCATTTGGAAGTAAACTGAGCCTCAGAGTAATGTGTCATTAAAATAAAATAATATTCAGAAACAGTTTTAATCCATGTGTTTTGATTATTCTGAATAATTGGAAAATATCATTTTCCCCTCAAATGTTGCTCATTCTGTTCTTAACCCTTTAACTACCTAGAAAAACAAAACAAAAAAAAAGAAAAAAAATCGCTGCTTATTGGCTTGGTATGGAGCCCTAAAGAGACATCAAATTAAAAAGAAAAATAAAGTAAAAATACATAGACAGTTATCCAGATTTTTTTTTTAAATTCAATCTTTTAAGAGAATTTTTTTTTCTTCAATTATTTTTACTTCAATTTTTTTCTTCTATGTCCCTTCAGGGGCTCCGTACCTTGAGAAGTAATACACATAATCAATATTTTTAAAAACACGTTTTCTAAATGTTCCCCACCGTTTGGTTGAGCAGGCAGTTAAAGGGTTAAATAAGTTCAACTGAAAAAAGGTCAAATGCTTGAGAGTTATTGACCCACTCCGATAAAAAAAAACATGAATCTGGATCAGATGTGTAACATCTGGAAAACTCCCATTTTGCTCGCCATTTTTTGTTGCACCACTAATTTTAGGCTGGGGGTGTGAGGGGCTGTAAGCTAGCAGTAATCTCCAATCCTGTTCCTCGTATCCATGCTGATCACCTGGATCAGGTGTGTTCAGAAACTAAACTCACACAATCCAGATGAGGCAAGGTTAGCAAAACAAGCAGGGCAGTAGTTCACGAGGAAAAGGGTTGGGGATGCTTGAACAGATGGATGATGGGAAGTAGGTGCAGGCTTACCCTGTGTCAACAGTCCCGCCCACAATTTAGAGAAGAATTTCCGATGTCGCTCTGCAGACACTATGTTGAATGAAATGACAGTTTTTTTTTTTTGGAACTTTTTAAATAAAATAAAAAAATCTAAATAAAATAATATAATAAAATAGATCAAACGATGATTGGAGGGGAATTTGAACATTAACACCTTACAAAATATGACTTATATTGCCATACCAGAAGAAAATAAATTGTGTAAATCGGGAGTCCTCAAACCTTTTCTTGTGAGGTCCATACAACTGTTTTTGTCTCTGATGGGGGGCCAGAGTCAGTTTGAAGGCTAACAGAAAATCTGCAGCAATCACAGCGTAAAAGTAAAAATCTTTCAGAGAGCCACACATAGCCAAATTTAAAATAATACATTTCTTTAGTCTTAATAAAAAGAATAATAATACCAAAACATTTTAAAAACTAGATATATAGCATTACCTGCAATAATGCTAGTGTGAATGCTGTAAGCTGAATTTGGCTGCTGAAGATGCTAATGCTGATAGCTGAAGATTCTGAAATTGATAAATAAAAACGCTGAAGCTAATATCTGAAAACCCTGAAGCTGATGGATGAAATGGTTGAAGTAAAAAGCTGAATACGCTGGAGTTGAAAGCTAGCTAAAATATTAGCGAAATACCAAATTACCCTTAAAAAAAATAAATTTCTAAATTAGCTAAACCTTCAAGCATTTAGCTAAAAACATTAACTGAACTCTAAATTTCCTAAAAGAAAAATGAGAAAAAGCCTAAATTAGTTTAAAGGGCTAGCATGTAGCTGAAATATTAGCGAAATGCCAAATTAGCCTAAAAAACTTGGCAAAATGTGTAATTTAGCCAAAACAGCTAGCATAAATGCTAAAATATTAGCTAAGCTAAAAATTAGCCTGATAAACTAAGAAAAGTCTAAATTAGCCACAAAAAAGCTAGCGTGTACCTAAAATATTAGCTAAACTCCAAATTACCCTAAAAAATGGTCAAATGTGTAATTTAGCCTAAAGAGCTAGCATAATGCTAAAATATAAGCTTAACTCCAAAATGGCCAAGAAATCCTTAGTAACTGCTAAAACGGTCGAACAGGCTAGCATAAAATGAGTAGATTATTTTATTAGCTGAATGGGCTAAATAGCTACCGACGTCCAAAAAATGTAGGGAAGAAAAACAGTAATAATGAATTAATAAAGTAAAAGTGAATCACTATTAAATCAATAAATATTCTATCCTCTCCCGTCATAGTTCAGACTGCAGAAAGGTGGAATAAAAAGTCATGTGGTTCTCGATCAGCGTTTCTGATTGTGTGTTGGGGGCCGGGTCAAATGTGGAGGTGGGCCTGGTCTGGCCCGCGGGCCGCAGTTTGGGGACCCCCTAGAATAAAGGCCTGACAGGAACTTTTTAGCTACTAATAAAAAAGTTAATTGCACCAAAAGAAAGCAGAAATTTATTTTAGATTTCCCGCCAAAAACCCCAACAGTAAAACATGAAATCAGCAGGTTTGGGTTCATTTGATGTTTGGAGACAAACTCATCCTGACATCACACAGCCTCTTCTTCACTTCAGGACACAGATGTTAGCGTGGGGCGGGGGGTACAGTAGGGATGACAGAGAAGAGATGGTTCTCACCTATAAGATCATTCACCCAGCCCTCGCGTGGCGCATCCCGGCTCCCCCATTGCTCCCCCAAAGCGTCCACAAGGCGTCACTGTTGCTGCGCCGCAAGCGCCTTGAATCCGCCCCCAACTCCACCACACAGGAAACAAGGTTACAGCCCAAGAGATGTCACTTCCGAAACACCCACTCCCGCTCGCTCGCTCGCACTCGCTCCCTCACGCCCCCAGCCTATTGCCATGACAACCGAGAAAAGAATAGAATATAAGTAAGTGTTAAAGAGACAGAGGGATCAGAGAGACAGGGAAAAAGGAGAAGGATGGAGGGAGAGTGACCGAGGAGGGGGGAAACAAAATGACTGAGAGCGAGGGATGAATGAGTGGGCGGGGAAAGGATGGATGACAAGAGGGGGAGGATGAGAGGAGGCATGTGGTGGGATACGGCGATGGGAAGAGGAGAAAGAAATGAGGTGATCAGAGGCGGGAAGAGGGAAGGAAGGGTGTAAGGAAGGAAGGAAGGAAGGAAGGAAGGAGGACACTTTTTTGGGAATAGGGAGCCCACGTCTTGTTCCCATAGCAACACAGCCATCCATGAAATACTGACTTGTGCCTCCCTCTAACTCTCTTACTCTCTCTGTTCCTGTCTCTCCATCCCTCCCCCTCTCCTTCTCTAACTATACATGCACACACATGCGCGCGCACACACACACTGTGAGTGCAAGTTGGCGCTGAGCATGTATGCAGTAATCCAGCTCTGCAACATTGTCAAAAAGGCATCAAAAGGTACCAAATATACCATCAGTGCGCTGCAGCAGCACCGCTAATCTTCCCTCTCACTGGAGCCATCTCCACCAGATTTTTCATATTCCATATTGAACATCAGCAGAGCTGCCGGCTGCTGCATCCCCCCCCCTCGTTCCAAACCGACTGTGAAGCAACACTTTGCAATCAACTCTGCTGCAAAGGCCTGATGCATGCTGGAATTAATTACCTTAATGTAGCTGAAACACGTCTAAAGCAGCAGCGCTCTGAATGACCGTGCATGACGGTGGTGCGAGAAGCCTGCTGACAGCCCGCCGCTGTCCCTGAACATAAAGCGGCGTTCAGACTCCGAGCGTGACGCCGCACTCAGTCGACTTTAGGCTAAAAAAAAAAAAAATCATCAAATGTTTGTGGAGTTCATGGTTGCATGAAGAATCAACTTCACATCTGCAGAGTTTCACACTCTGACTGTCATCGATCCACTCGGTGGCGGTTCTCTGACTACACTGCATCAGTCTGTAACAAGTTAAAGTGAAGTTTCATACTTCAGGATTCGGTTCAGAATCGTGGAGCTTCTTAAAATCATCAACGATCTGGATGAAACCCAGAGCAAAAACAGTTTTGTCTCCATCATCCATGTTTTCATAAAAGAACATTTTGTACAATTCAACACATCCAGGTCCTCCTGCCATCACAAGCAGCAGCATTAGATTCTCAGCATGCGGGTTACACTCGACTCTAACGGCTGCAAGGAAAAACTGGAGCTTCTTATAAAAAATAAAAAATAAAAAAAAGTGCAGAATCAGCGTTTTCCATCAAAATCAGATTTTAGTTGATCCATGTCATCATGACACATTTAGTTCTTTCTCCAATTCACACAAACGGCTTCTTTCAATCCATCTAGACCAGGGAGGTCAAACTCAATCACACAAGGGGCCAAAATCCAAAACACACTTTAGGTCGAAGGCCGAACAGGCTAAACATTTATGATTAACATGATATTAAACTAGATATATAGTATTACCTGAGATAATGCTTGTGTGAATGCTGTAAGCTGAATTTGGCTGCTGAAGATGCTAAAATTGATAGCAGAAATCCTTCCTTCATTTTCTTGACCGCTTCTTCCCTTTCGGGGTCGCAGGGGTGCCGGAGCCTATCCCGGCTACTGAAGGGCGAAGGCGGGGTACACCCTGGACAGGTCGCCAGTCTGTCGCAGGGCCTCAATCACACCCATTCACTCTCACATTCACACCTAGGGGCAATTTAGAGTCACCAATTAACCTATGAAGCATGTTTTTGGACGGTGGGAGGAAGCCGGAGTCCCCGGTGAAAACCCACGCATGCACGGGGAGAACATGCAAACTCCACACAGAAAGGTCCCAGCTGGGAGTCGAACCGGGGCCTTCTCGCTGTGAGGCAAGAGCGCTAACCACTGCGCCACCGTGCAGCCCATTAGCAGAAATCACTGAAGCCAATAGCTGAAAACGCTGAAGCTGATAGCTAAAAAACTTTGAATCTGATAGCTGAAATCACTGAAGTTGTTAGCTGAAAATGTTGAAGCTGATAGCTAAAAAACTTTGAATCTGATAGCTGAAATCACTGAAGTTGTTAGCTGAAAATGTTGAAGCTGATAGCTGAAACCACTGAAGCTAATAGCGGAAAACGCTGAAGGGATATAATATATTAGCTAAATGCCAAATTTCCCCCCAAAAAACTAAAAAAAATTTAAAACTTTAAAACTGTAATTTTTTTAACATAATTATGAATAATAAAAAGGCAGCAATATTATTCCAGAATAAATCAAGAAAATCTGGCTACAGAGAAAAAAATACAGCGCCCGAAATTTATTTGCCAGAAGTTTTAAGCTTTTGACCTTTTCCCCTTTTTTTCTCTCTTTTATCGACCCTTTTTGGCATTTTTTTCTGTGAAAGTCTGTCATGGAGAAAAAAACGGTTAAAGTTAACTCTTATTTAAAGGCATAAAAGCTGATAGTGAAAATGTCATTTTGAAAGGGTTTTATAAAGTTTATGAAATTTCCGCTTACGCCACCGCAGAAAGTTACGATTTCT
>NC_050527.1:25197524-25200720 GCF_002922805.2 Oryzias melastigma | reverse complement strand
ACCGTGTCCCGAACCGTGGCTTCTGATCCGTACGGACCACGGATAATCCGTGATCCGCAACACCCCTAATCTGTTTACATGGATGAAAGTAATCGGAATAAACACCTGATCAAAATAAAAATGTGTCGTGCAAACACGCCATTCTGCTCTAATCAGACTCATTTGGATCAAAATTTCCTTACGATTGAGTTTTTACTGATTGCACTAATTGTTGATCTGATCGTGGTCCATGTAAATTCATAAATGTAAATGTAATTCATTTGATCATAGGTCATCATTACTGCGCCGGATTTTTCGTCATGCATTGAGGATGTTGTGCTCTAGAGGAGAGCACAACATAGCACAGGAGAGCGCAGACGGGACCGATCGGATGCTGGATTTGGGAAAACTGTGTTTCCCAGGAGAACTGTGTCTCTGAACGCTTTGGAACACGTGAGCTTTTGAATGTGGAAATGCTGCACCGTACTCCGAACAGTCCTCTGAAACTGTAAAAACAATCACATGAACTTGTGTTACCGATCGTTTCTAGACAAAATAAAGGCTGATGTGATTCCCACATTGCTGCATTGCCCGCGCAGATCTTAAAGTGACAATTTAAAAAAAAACAAAAAACTATTCCAGTGTTTTAATTATGATCATAAAGTTATAACAAAATCCTACTACCTAAATGTCTTAGAAAGCCATTTTTCATGTTGATCTGAAGCCGGTTGTCTCAGACGAGGAAGTGAAGAAAGCTCGTTCAGAAGATCATCTCACTCAGAGCTGCAGTTTTCTTGTTTACAACGGTATGTTTGATATTTCTGGGAACGTCAAAATGATTTATTCCGATGGAATGTGTGGCATATAAACATTTGTTATTATCAGACAAAGTTTTTCAGGGTCCATGTACACACTAATCTGATCTTTGATCCGATCAGGACATTTTGCACAGGTAAACGCAGCTATTGTGTCCAAATCAACTCAATCTGGTTCTCTGTGTTTATCTCCAGAACATTTGTCATAATCTGTGATGGATTCAATCCTGATCCATCCTCCACCTCTTCCTCCTGTCTCTGCATCCCTCTCTAAACTACAACATATTCTTTGGTCACTTCCAGATGTACAGAGGTTGACCCGAATGGGTGATGCAGGTTTTCCATGGAGGGTCATAGAGAGGAGTGGCCGCATCTCTGAGAGAGCGCAGATGTCTTGCAGTTCCTCTCTTCCAGCAGAAAAATGTGCATCAACATTGTGTCCATATGGTCAACTACAGCCTTGATATTTCATGCGGGTCACCTGAGCCCCGTTCAGGTTTGACCATTCCTCAGCCTGTACCCTCCCATAGGGGCAGTCGTAGCTCAAGCATTAGAAATGTTGTGGCAGGTTTGATGCTGTGTTTCAGAAAAATGTTTTTTTTATTCTGGCTCCAGATCTCAGTTGATTCCAGTTGACAAAATGACAAAAGTGTCGGTGTGAAGTCCTACGATGAGCTTCAAGGCCAAAAGGTATTTTTTTTTTGTCAAGATGGTGACATTAAAAAAAAAATAGTATTACTATAACAGTGAGAAAACAAAGTTATTGTGAAAAACAGTTTGGCCTTTATATTTATGAGTGTACATTTTCACAATAAAGGTTTAACCTTTACTCTGAAAAGGTTGTGAAATTGTGTCTCAGGCTTTTGGTGCAGTTTTTTGGGGGACGTAGCGTCTGAAAAATGGACTTAGATTTAGGTCAGAATAAAAGTTTAGATTTTTTTCAGAGAAAGACTGAAGTCTTTTAACTGGATGAGTTGGAATATTGGTGCTCCTGACAAAACTAACCCAACTGTTGATACTTTTCAAAGACTTCTCTCCTTCATTTTTAACTCTTTAACTGAACTTGGACAACAGCTGATTTGTATATATATTCACTTAATTACTGATAGTTTATATTTTGTGTTCATGTTCACTTTGTGTTTGCATTATATGTCATCAGGAAAAAAACCAACAGAGCAAATCCAGGATTGATTAGTTAAATAACATTTATGATGACTTGGATCAAAATGCTGCAGGTTGGTAATAAGATCAGAAAACCTACAAAAATGAGCTTTGTATGTTAAACAATTGATATCAGTATAAAGCAGAAGCAACTGTTCAAAACTCTAGTCAGCTGCTGAAATCAAAGTATGGACTATGACATCATCACACAGTGACATCATCACACAGTGACGTAATCACAAAGTGACATCATCACACAGTGACGTAATCACACAGTGACATCATCACACAGTGACATCATCACACAGTGGCATCATCACTCAGTGACATCATCACTCAGTGACATCATCACACAGTGACATCATCACACAGTGACATCATCACACAGTGACATCATTTGACATCAGTAGGACGTGTGTGTCACTGACATTTTAGCCTGAATGATGTCATATGACATCATTAAATCTTCTCTATTTTTTCCTATCCAGCATCTTCCAGCAGATCCGAGTTAGTCTTCACAGACACCCAGCAAGACGAGCACAAGAACACAAGCGCCACACATTCCTGGAACAACGAAAAGTTTTCTCAGAATGTCACACGTTGAAGAATTTCAAGAGGTGGATGTTTCCACTGAAGAACTGAAACAAATCACAGAGAGACTTATGGAGCAAAACGACGCTTTGAACAAACATGTTGAGAACATTTGCAAGAAATTGCAAAAAAGGAAAGACTTGGATGCTTCATACAAAGACCTGAAAAAATCACGGAAAGCTGCTATCGAGGAAAACAAAAGACTGGTGAGGCAGGTGGAGAGTCTAAGAGTGGACGTCGAAAAGCAGACCCACGTGGAACAAATGTGTGAGGAGGAGAGGATAAAAACCTCTCAGGTCTCTGAAAGTAACCAGGACCTGAGGACAGTAATTGAAGCACTTCAGTCCAAACTTCAGCAACTGAAAGAAATGAAAAAAGATATTTCTGGCTTCAAGTCTGAACAAAACACTCTGGAACAAGAGAAGCGAGCTCTGCAATCTCAACAGAAGAAACTCCAGAAAAAGATTGACCGCAAAACACACCTGGAACCGGATTTGAAAAAAGAATTTGATGAATTCCAGGCTTTGACACAACAAACTG
This sequence comes from Oryzias melastigma, assembly GCF_002922805.2. Taxonomy (NCBI): domain Eukaryota; kingdom Metazoa; phylum Chordata; class Actinopteri; order Beloniformes; family Adrianichthyidae; genus Oryzias; species Oryzias melastigma. The sequence continues at coordinate 25,197,634 of NC_050527.1, read as the reverse complement.
AGGAACTAAGGCAAATCCTCCAGGAGTTGCAAAACCAAAATGAGGAACAGAAGAGGATGGAAGAGAACTATCCTTCAATGACACAAGAACGGTTACAACTCACAGAACTG
>NC_050527.1:25176075-25195038 GCF_002922805.2 Oryzias melastigma | reverse complement strand
GGGAACATGTGTGTGAGTGTTAGTGTATGTGGGGGTGCGGAGGGTTATAGCGTAACCCCCATGAAGTCTCCTCTTCCCTAACAAGAAACTTCACTTGTTAGGGAGGAGATCTCACGGGGGTATGCGACTCTTAAACGCCCCGCCGCCGCCACACACACACGCAAACCCATCCCATCTCCCAGTGTAGCACTAGAGCAAATTTGTCTAAATCAGATCCGATGTAAAAAAAAAAAAAAAAAAAAGGGGGTTTTCTCTGAGCACTTCAGTTCCCCCCAACGAACCAAAATTTAGAATTATTTTTTTGTGATTATTATTAGTAGTAGTATTAGTTTAGATTCTGGTAGGACACAATAAATGCAGACGCTTTAATACTATTGAGTAGGAATCAAACAGAAAAAGAGAAAAAGAAATGGGGTTAAAAATGGGAAATTATTATTATTGATAGTATTGTTTTTATTTTATTGAACTTTTATTGGCTTCTAAATCCTTGTGCTATCCTGGGATATAGGGAACATGTGTGTTTGTGTTTATTGGGGGTGGGGGGTCATAGCGTACCCCACGAAGTCCCCTCACTAGCGAGAAACGTCACTTGTTAGTGAGGAGACCTCAGGGGGGTATGCATTTCTTAACCCCCCCACCACCACCTCATCTCCCAGCGTAGCACAAGAGCAAATTTGTCTAAATCTGAAAAAAAAAGGGCGACACACTAATCAGTGTGTTTGTGTGGGTTTTCTCTGAGCACTTCAGTTCCCCCCACCCTACCAAAATTAAGAATTATTATTAGTTAAATTAGTGAATTCGGAAAAAAAGTGTTGCAATTCTTTACAAGCTGGTATGAGACGAAAAATTCTGATGCTGTAATACTATAGAGTGAGAATAAAAATGAAATTAGGAATCAGTTACCAGCTCTTTAAATTTCGATCACGCAGAAAGAATTCCAACACACCAAATTTTTCCCCTCCGTGAGCCGCCACCTTACCGTGGTGGAGGGGTTTGAGCGCTCGAGTGATCCTAGAAGCCAATCTGTCCAGGGCTAATACCCATGGTATGATGTCCTACCACAGATGGGCTCTAGGTGACGAGCCAGACTAAGAGCGGTTCAGAATCTCCAAATGAGTCTGAGAGATCAACGTCCAGTCACAACACACAGACTGCAGTCAGGGCAGTCCTGGTGCTGGGGCTTGCAGATGAGGGCTTGGGCAGGACCAGCTCCAGGTCATAGATGACCTAGGCGGCTGCTTAGGGTGCCATCTGCTGGAGGGTGCACCAAATCATAATGATTAGGCTATATATTTGTACCAGGCTCGGAATGCCCACCTGCCTGCCTTCCTTCAGTCCAGACCCGCGTCCAGCCTTTCAGCTCACCGCCCGCTTCCTTGTCCCTGAACTACCCTTAAAAGAGGGCTGCAAATGTGGGACCCAAATGGGTTTGTCTGCAGTTTCCGTGGTGGCCCCACCTGTGTTTGCCTACATTGGCTTAAGTGGAGACTCAGTGGGTTAGTTTGTTATGCTAACCAGCTTCCCCGTGGATAGCATAGCATGCTGGTGAGCTCCGCTGCAAAATCCTACCGAGCTCTATTGTATTGAGCTTGCAAGGTCCGCTGTATCAAGTTTGCTAGCTCCACTCTGGTGAGCTAGCAAACTCTGCTGTCCACCAGGTGGCTGGCTAGCATAGTGAGCTAACCCACTGAGTCCCAGCTTAAGTAATTCTGGACAAACATAGCCCGAATCTTGGACGGGCACGGTCGATCTGATCCGGGTCATTAAGGACCGGATCATGGAGGAGCAAAGGAAGACTGTTTGGATTGAGCAGGATCTCCTGTAGTGGATGTGGTGCTAAGAACTATAAACTGTTCATCAGGCATCGTTTCATATTTATAGTCAGTCTTAAAAAAAATAAATTTCCATTTTGAATAAACGCATTGTATATTTTGTAAATGTGTGTTTCAGATAAAAAAAGCACTAATAAAAATGTTATTAACATTTTTAGAAATGTTTTTTTTTATTACGGGAAGCTGACAACTATTGTCAATTTTTTGTGTCATTTAATTGTATATATATTACTTTGTTTTGTTTTTGTCCTTCATAGTATTTATTCATTATGCTATGACTGAATTTGTTTTGTTAATTGCATATTGATGAGTGGGGGAAAGTTGAGAGCTGTCGTGTGTGTATGTGTGTGAGAATGTGGATTTGTGTATTGATTATATACTTTGTATTTTTTTTTTTTATTGTATTCTTGTTTCTTGATTACACTGTACTCCGTCATTATTTATTTAAGATATCTGTTTTCATGAGGAACCCCTTGAAAACGAGATGCGACATCTCAAGGGGCTGATCCTCTTATTGTTTTTGAAATGTTAAATAAATAAAAATAAATAAATTTTGATCAAAAACATACTACCCCCTAGTGGCTACACTTGGGATGACACCTTGGCTTTTGACCTCTTTAAATGGGGCTTTAAAACTGCTGTATGTTGGTCATTGCCAAATTTTTGACAAATTAAAATAAACTTGTTTTATTCTTAAAAATATAGTCAAAACTGCCTGTATGCTGCCCCCTACAGGCTGAATCGAGGTATTACAGTTGAATTTTGTGATTGGTCAAGCCATTTAAGTCCCATGTCATTTCAGAAGTTCCATGTTAAGATCTGCAGCTCCAGTAATGGTAGTAGTCCTGTTCCCCATCAGGTAACTCCAACCCCCACACAACCTGTTAGTTCAAATCCACATTAGGTACTACATGCTGCATTAACATATACATAGGCAAGTTAATGGCTCATCAATGACCCACCACGACACAACAATGGGCTCTCGGACTAGAGGGGGGGGGACTCTTCCCTACACAAATTTGCTCAGGCTCAGGGATTCTAGTGTTAACAGACCCACTCTGATTTTAAAAAAGTGTTTTTGGCGTTTTTAACATATCCTTGTGGGATTTTTCTTATAAAAAAGGACAAAAAAAATAAGCTAAAAATAGTATTTCTGAGTATTCCTTTAAATCAGGAGCAGATTAAAAAATAGAGTTTGAAAAAGCATAATTGTTGAATACAAACACCAATTGGTTAGCTCCCTGCTCCGCTCTATTGATGCATCTACTTGTAGACGACTAGATCATTGAAAGTATAAGAGAAATGGAGAGAGCCTGTGTGATGTCACCCATAGAGAATGCCTTATATCTGGTTTCAGTCAAATGAAGTCAATTCAGTCGCCATTTTTCAGTGATACAGACTTTGACTTTGTTGGAACCAGAGGATGTTAGTAAGAGTAAAAATACTGAAAGAAATCTAATGTTTAGGTTGATTTCTGGAATAATATTCCTCCCTTTTTATTATTCATAATTATGTAAAAAATGTTTCGGTTTAAAGTTTTAAAAATAGGAATTCTGCTATTTTATTGGACAATTTTGGCATTTACTAAGATTTTTTAGACTATTTTGGAGTTTAGCCAATATTTCAGCTACACGCTAGCTGTTTTGGCTAATTTAGGCTTTTCTTTTTAGGTTTTTTCAGGCTGTTTTGGAGTAAGGCTAATATTTTTACAGGTTAGCTTTTTTTTAATTTTTAGGCTATTTGAAGTTAGCCATTTTTTCAGCTACACGCTAGCTGTTTTGGCTAATTTAGTGGATCATTGGATTCTGGCGCAGAAAAAAGCGGCTTTTCACTGTTTTGTAACAAATTACTAATATAAAGTGTTGCATAAGTTGATTTATTCTAGTGTAATATTCTTGCCATTTTACTATTCATAGTTATGTTAAAAAGTTAAGGTTTCATAGTTTTAAAAAAATTGCATTCTGGGAGTTTTTTGGACTGTTTTGGAATTTAGCTAATATTTCTGCTACATGCTAGCTGTTTAGGCTAATTTAGGCTTTTTTTTTAGGTTTTTGATGTTTAGCTATTTTTTCACCTTCATGCTAGCTGTTTTTTTTGTTTGTTTTTAGGCTAACTTGGCATTTAGCTAATATTTTAGCTGGCTATCAGTGTCAGCGTTTTTAGCTATCAATTTCAGCATCTTCAGTGGCCACATTCAGCTTACAGCATTCAATCTACCATCTCAGGTAATGCTATATATCTAGCTCATAATTATGTTAAACAGTTATGGTTTTTAAGTTTTAAAATTTTCATTTTTGAGTGTTCAATAAATGTTCGGCCCATCACCTAAGGTGTGTTTTGGATTTTGGCCCCCTGTGCGGTTGAGTTTGACCCCCCTGATTTAGAACAAACTTTACCAACATGTGAAGACTTCAAAACACAAAACTATAAAGCAGCAGATCTGCTGAAAACTCCCATTAATGATGTTCCAGGAGGCTCCAGGAGGAGACAGAAACATGGAGGTGAAGCCCTCAGATCCTCACATCTCTGATGAGGGAGGGAGGATCGATGGGGCACCTCCCCGCCATGAACCCAAAGCCGTCTAACTTCCAGCACCAACTCCTGGCAGCCTCCTCTTTGCCACCCAGCTCTCTCCACCTCCTCCTCCACCTCCTCCCCATCTGCTTCTCAACCCCCCCCCCCCCGCTTCAGTCCCCGCCTCCTCACTTCTGGACACTTCTTCTTTTTCTCACCTCTTGTATACATTTAATCTATTTCTGTTTGTCCTCCTTCATCCTCACTCCCACTCCTCTTCCCTTCCAGTCACACCGATTGTTTTTTTTTTCAGACTCTGGATCTTTGATGTAATTTATTCACAACCTGAAATGTTCAGAATCCACGGCGCTTCTTCTCACAGAGTTTCTTTGGCACGGGGGCACGCACACATGTGCAGGAATTAACAGATCGCTAATAATAACTCAAAGGACAATAAAGACAAAAGGCCCATCTGTTCCACTTTTGTAGTGGTTTGTTCCGTTTCATACAACAAATCTCTCTGAACAACGAAAAATGACTGGAAAAAAAACTACACCTCCTCTCAAATATTCCTTTAAACAGCTTCTTTGTTCTAAGTTCACTTGACCGCCATGTTTGAACGCCATATTTGAAATAGGATCCCATTCTGGATAAGTTCTCTTCTTGAAGCCCAAAAATCACATCCAGAGGAGTTTAGTTAAAAAATTAAAGTTTAGTTTTTGAGAACTCCATCAAATGGGAAAAATAACTCAGGATATTCAGTCCAAGATTCTGGACTGAATGATCATGACCAAACCAGGAGCATCACTTAGAAAGTATGAATGAAACGCTACACGCCACTCGCTCCGTCTCACTCTGGTCAGCATGACACGCCGCAAATTCATCAGTAGAACACTTGTTTCAAAATGGCCACTTTTCATTTGTTTTATCTCCATAGCAACCATTTCATTTTTTGGTCGCTTGGGGGTGACGAACAGTTTGATATAATTTTTAGAAGAATCTGCAAAACTAAATTTTGGGATTTCCTTGGCAACAGGTTTTTGTTAACCACGCCCACACTCTTAATATGCTCATACTATATGTCATATTGTTTTGTTTAGCTTGAGCCAAAGAGACATTTTCACAAAAATGTACAAGCAACACGGAAACACCACTTTTGTGAGCTCGCCACACTCACGCCATTACAAATCTACGACTTCTAATTCCATCATTTCCTCACAAGCAGCTTCCCAATGTTTGGAAGCGATAGCACCAAATCCTACGGAGTTTGGATCTATTGTTTTTATGATATATATAAATCAAATTGAATTGAAGGTGATTTTTTTTTAATTCAAGATGACAGCTCTATCCTAAGGTCAAAGATCAACAAGACTTTGGTTTTGTTTGTAGACTTAAGATGATGTGATGCATGTGAGTTTTTGAGAAAGCAGCTTGAACAAAAATGATCTTTTCCCATGTGGGGAGAAAATGGGAAAACTGCCAAATTTCACGCTCTGCCATAAAATGGTTGCCAAGTGGAAAGTCCTGTAGCCATCCCATAATAATTTCCTAACTTCCTTTGGGTATTCCAGATGTGTTTTGGCGGACTTTAATAAAAAAATATTTTCAGAGTATTCAGACTAGAAAGTCAGTTGATCCAGACTGAGTCCACTTAACCTGGTCCAGATTGAGTCCTGAGCCCTGAGTTTGGTGTGTATTCAGACTGCCGTCAACCGGACTTTCCTGTTTAGAACCAAAACTTTTGAACAAAAGCATGTGACTAAAAATCTCTTCAGTCATTGGCCAGGAATTACGAGGGCGTGGCAAAGCAATTCGGGATAGTTCACTGATTCCAATTTTCTATTTCACTGAACACCTTTGAGCGTCTGTATCAACGTCGGGTCAAACATTTTCATTTGCTGCTTTGGTCTGGTGGAAGCATGCTGCAAGACGGTTGCTAAGGAGATGTCAGCTAAAGGTACGCTGATAAACGTTTATCATCGTTGCTCCCCATTTGTTCAGTACTCTGCTTATATCCCATAATGCTCGGCTACGGTGGCCATTTTGGTCCAGTTGTGCACAGTCTGTTAAGACTAAGGAAATTCAGAGCGAACAGGAGCTCAGTCCGATTGTAGACGAACCGAGACCACCTGGAAATGTGGGTCCGAGAGCGGTTCCTGACTTAGTCTTTGGTCCACCCATTCCTGGGACATGTGAGACTTTACCCAGGGACCCATGAAAAAACATGCGACGGCGATAGTGCTCCAGGGTTAAAGTAACCCAGACCTGGAGAAAACTGATTAATCCAGATCACATGATCAAAAATCCTAACCTTTCAATGATGAACTTTTGCAGGTTAAAGTTCTAGTTTTAATCTCCCTTTAATGTCCAAAAAGTTTGACAGCAGACTTTTTTATCCCAAAATCAGTACAAATGAAAGACATGAAAAAGTGTTCGAGTCCTTGCAGCTGTACTGCAGCGTCCTCCTCCCTAACGTACCTTCACTCGTACTCAGGATCCCACAACCCTCATTCTGCACGGCTCCATCAAGAAAATCAAGCTCTATTATGAACATCAAATAATTAAATAAATCGTTTTTAGGATCTTCTCTGCAAACATCTGGGAGCGTTTCAGCGTTTCTCGACTTCCAGATTCCACATGCAGGACGCTCATTCAAACGCGAGAGCGGCTCATTCATGGAAGAGGAGGCAGACATTCCAGCTGAACTAGAGAGTGTCCAGCCCACGTCCAGCAACACATGTGGAGCTCTTCCTGCCAGGCAGAGCGGCAATCAAACCATCAACCCTTTCATTCCACAGTAGGAGCAGACAGACAGTCTTTCATTTTCTCTCTCCTGCTTTCATTGTTGCCCCCCCCCATCTGAACCGCCTGACAGACGACAGAAGGAGATCCAGGTTACTCCGCCGGTCCCTTTTCTCTCAAGGTGTGAATAAATAAAAGCTGTGGGGGGGAAATGAGACTCGGGGCATCTGACTGTGCTGCTGCTTTTTTTGGAGGAGCCGCCCCGTCCTCCACCGGGCCGTGGAGGTGATCTGTGTTGTGTCTGGGAGGAGGCGGCTCCGTTCTGAGTCCAGTTTAGGATCAGTGACCTCAAGTGATCCTGAAGGTTTCATCTGCCAGGAAGGGTTTTAATCTCCTCAGATCCTCAAAGGAGATAAGACTTTAAACTTTTTTTTGGTTTTGTTTATACAGTCGTGAATATTTTTGACAGGTTCAAAAACCAGCTATTTGTCAATAAAAGATCAATTTTTTGTATAAATCGTCTAAAGGGGTGAAGTAAATGGAGAAATTGAACATCATGTGTTCTTGTATTCCATTAATATGGAAATGTTAACACTGAAATTACTGTATTTTTACCTCAGAGAACCCAATAACTTTTTTTTCTGGGCTTTTAAAGTTTATTTTGGCAGCAAATATATTAATGATAGTAAATGAGAAAAACATGGGTTAAAAAGATGATATTTTTATGTTTTAACATTTTTCCTTTTTATTTATCCTGTTTAGTTTAGCAATACCTTATATTTTAATAACCGAGGTTCTGCTTCTGGACAATTACCAGCATGACTGCATTTAGGTCATTTTGGAGCCAAAGTGGTTTGTTATATATTTGTAACTTCAGGCATTAAGGGGTTACGACTAATCTAAATAAATCAGTTAACCTTTTAAGTCTTGAAACTAAAAAACATAATTTTACAATTATTTCATTTACTTTTACTCAAATGTTACTTGCTAGCTCACTATGCTATCCACCGGGCAGCTAGCTAGCGCTTGATCGCTGCAGCTGCATGGGCAAACTGGTCGAGCCGGGTGGGATTATATAAGTTTGCTTCCTTCCACTCCTTTTTAAGTGATCTACTTGTGATTCACTAAGTGATGTTATTTCATGCATCATGACCTGATTGCTTGAAATAAACCATTTCATCCATTCATTCATTCAATAATACATTTGAGAGGATTTGTGTGTTTTTAGTTCAATTAACCAAATCAAAATCAGGTCAAATGTGGTAACTCATTTCCTGATCATTTGAAGCTTTGACAAAAAAAAAAAAAAACTGGAGGCACTCTGAACTTTTTTTTACCTTAAAAACAAACTTTTAGTCAAATTTACAAATTAAAAAAGGAAATAAAAAGGGAGCTATTGGCCACATTCATTGTTCAAAGTTAGTTAAAAAAATTTTTTGTATACATAATACATACATAAAACAGTTTTTGATCTGTTTATTGTTTTTATGTCTTTTGGACTCAGTTATAATTTGTTGAAACTATGATTTAATTATTTGTTCCACAGTGCAGGATGAACAGTACGTTGGTTTCTGAGGTTGTGCAATAACTGAAGTTGATATTATGGTTGTGAAAACTGACAGAGATGAAAGTGCAAGTCATGCTGGCGGTGTCGCGACCCCGCCGTGTTTTTGTTTCTCTCCTTCCCGTCGCCATGCTGACTGAAAGCGGGTCGAGCCAAGCTGTCCCTCCGAGATAAAGAACAATTATAGTCATCTGTCCTGGATCCAGAGATAGACGAGGAACTGTGTCATTTCCCTTTTACCCAAAAGACGTCCGACTCATGACGCACCAGAACCCGAGGAGCATCGGAACCGCCCGACGGACTGCCGACCGACACACAGGGATGAGCTACAGACACACAGCACCGACGAGAGTCCGAACAGCTGAAAGTTCGTCCCTCAAAACATTAAAAACCAGGAATCCACCACTTTGAAGATTCAAAAGTTTTTAAAACTTAAGAACCAAACCGGTCTGTCCTGAAAACACAAGAAAAGTTTGTTCTGTTTGCAGGAGTATAAAATATTAAAATCTCTATCGGTAAATCGGCTAAAAAGGAACAGGAAGAGTCAAAACTGATCCAATAGATCCATCAATGATTGTGCTGCGGTTGCTATGGTTACTAGATGGTTTGTGCAAAACTTCCCTCCAGTCAAAGCTGAGATGAAGAACAGCTTTTAATCCCACTCCTCCTTTACAAAATTAAAACTTAGCTTTTATTTTGTGATGAAGTTTCACTTTTTTAAATACTAGTTTTTTATCATATAAATTATTTAAAGGGCTAAATGCATCTTTTTAAGGTTATTAAATAAGCCTTATGTTCAAACACACACAGGCTGGAATGCTTTGACTCTATTTTTTTGTTTCTTTGCTTTTTAAAGAAGATTTTACAGTAATTTTACCGTAATTTCCGTGTCAAATAAAAACTTTTAACTGATAAACCAAAGATGATTGTATCACATGATGTAAATAAATATATTTCTCCAAATGTTTGCAGATACTGATGTTATTCTGGAAACTTCATTGGGGAAATTTTGAAGCTTGCAGCACATAAAGAATATTTACGTTAATGAAAAACCTAAATACATTACTTTATTCTCACATTTAAATTCTTTAACCAATATTGATTTATTTACCTGTTTAAATTTAGCACTTTGCACATTCTAAAACCATTTAAATATGTAAAATGAGACTCAGTTGAATTCCAACATTATTTTAACTGTTTCACATTCTTAGATAAAATTACTGATTAAATGAATAATTTTTGTATTATTTGGTTAAGTGGTTTAAGAGTATTGTTCAGCTATAGTATAAGTTTATACTCAATCATCTTCAGCAATATTTAACTTTTTCTGACATTTTTAAATAGTTTTAGAAAATTTTAGTAAATTGCATTAACAGAGGGGGTAAAAAAAAAGTCACTGATTCACAAGTTAACTCATTAAAAAAGCTGAGTTTGGTCTATAACGCTACATGGAAATGAGACTAAATATTAAAAAAACAAACCAGGAAATACCATTGCATGATTTAGTATTGTATAATTGGGCAGCCTGAATAAATAACTTTTTCCTTAAAACTTCTTCAGCATTTGAGCATTTTGACCTTGTTGACTTTTATTCAGTCTCAGTCGCACAGCTTCCACCTGTGTTTACCTAAAACTCTTTTTGCAAGAAAATTAAATGTAAAAATATACTTTCTAATATGATTTCTTGGCTCCAAAGCAGAAGTTTTCACAAAACATGTCCAGAACAGCCGTCCTCCGCCTTTTCCTCACATTTTCACCAAGTTGGAATTCTTGATCAAAAACTAGAAAATTCTGAAGAATTTTAGAAAAGTGCGGTCAGTTACCGGAATTGATGGATAAATCCTTTACTTTTAAATGTAGCCTGCAGTCATTCTAGTTTTCTGAGTATTCAAACAGTTGAGTTGCTCAGAACTACGACTGGGTTGATAAAATTGATTAACTAATCAAAGCTTAATGAATCAATAATCAATCCATAAAAGTAGAGATCGATCTAATACATAAAAGCTAGCTAAAGTCTGCTAGCTTGATGCTAATGTCCCATAGGACAGCTAATGCTAACACTCGGTCAACCTAAACATGAATTTCTGACTAAATGAAAATCTTTATAGTCATTGTTGTGAATTTTCAAACTCTTTAAAGGAAATGTTTTTTAAAGTAACCATTTGTGGTCTAAAAAAAGTTTACTTGCTCAAACTTTCTTCTTCTTCTGGAATAAGATGTAATTCTATAGTGATCGCCACCTAGTGGCCAAACTGAAACGCACTGCAGGAGAGGCAGAACAATTGGAGCTTCTCTGTTTAGGAATCCATTCAACACTGTATGATATTAACAATCTCAATATAATTTTACAAAATAAATTTCACAGTATGTGAACTGTATCAGATCAATATGAATATCTTCTAAAAACATATATATATATATATAGAGAGAGAGAGAGATAAAGTATTAATGTATTTCTAAACAAATGTGTAAACTGTATAAACTCAAAATTGAATTGAATTGAATGGATCGAAAGAATAATAAAAAAACAAATAAATAAAATAAAAGATTGTGAATCTAATAGATTCTGGATCTTTCCGGTGATATCCAACCTGATTCAGAACCATTGTTTCTGTGGACCGAACCAACTGAGCGTGACGTCTCTCATAGAAAACAACTCCAACCAAATGAAGTCAATTCAGTTTCCATTTTTCCCCGATATGGATGCCCCCATGTTGGAACCAGAAGGCGTCAGTAAGCAGTGATTGGTCCAATTTGTCTGAGTCAGCATTTTTATGGACTCCTGCCAATCAGAAGGGAGCTTGTTTCAAAGGCCACACCCCTATCGCTTGAATGTTGGACGTGAGTCCACCTAGTTTTATTGAAGCATCTGATTGGTCAGTTTGTGATCTGAATAACTTGAATAATAATAGCTGTAATAGCTGTCTATGGCTCGTTTGAGCCAGCAGATACTTCCTGTTTGGATCACGGGGTGAGAGAGGTCACTCAGTCCAGTTCTCATATACAGTCAACGTAAAAATGTAAAAAAATAAACCAAAATTATGACATTCTGAAGACAAAAAGAGTATGTTTTAAATGTAAAGCATTTCCAGGTGTAAATCCCTTTCCAACACCATGAGACGGAGTTCTGCTGAAGCTTCTGTGCGGCGGCCTCATGGAGGTGAGAGCGATCAGCTCCTCCTTTGTTTGGCAGCAGCGAGCTGAAGAGCACGGGGGCAGCGCGGCTCCCTCCACCTGCCTCATCTCTCAGCCGAGTGAGCAGCCAGCTCCTCCTCGCTGGCAGGATGACGGAGCTGCACAGGGTGTTCAGCGAGAGCTTCACACACCGAATTAAATCCACAAACATTTTCATCTTGTTAGCTGAAATGTGGAGGGACATGATAACATCTACCTATGGGGAATCCTCCGGATGAGAAGTGCCCGGCCTCATTACTTCATGCATAGACTCGGTTGCACAACTGAAGACTTCTAAAGCTCTGTAAAATGTATTGATTTGTGGAATCACTGGGGTTTTCTGCTTTGAACGAAGGGAAGGAAGACAAAATCTGTGTTTGGAGAAGATCAGATAAATGTGGAATTTCAAATTTAGATTTCTTTGAGCAGCAGAGGGCCTCAACACCCCCTCCACGTTTACGAGCTTTAGAGATGACAGGTAGGTTTAAAAAAAAAAAAAGATAACTTATCTTTACAGACAGTTTCTAAACGCAGAAGAACTGCAAAAAGGAGGCCAGAAAATTACATTCTAACAAAAGCAGATTGAAAACGGCAGAGAAAAACCCAGAGACAGTGTCTGGTTATCTCACAGCACAGTTTCATAACATTAAAATCTGGTGTTATAAACAGAGAGCTCTGCAATCAGCTGTTCTATAACACTTAACCGCAGTAATAACACTTTAATTCAGATTCTTCGGAAAACTTCTGCCAGCACTTTGGGTTTAGAGCTTCGATGGTTCATGAAATGGTTACTCTGTGTTTACTAAAAATACATTATTAAAATTCATTTTCATTTAAAACATATTTTAATCTTAACAGTTCATCCATAAATTACACTTTTGATCAATTCCATTAATTATTTCTTTTCATTTAGTATATTTTAGCCTTTCTTATGCAAATGCTGCTTAAAATCGTTAAAAATGTATTAAAATATTAAAGACATTGGATCCTTTTTAGTGAATTTAAAATTAACTTTTCCAGTTGAATGTACATTTCTGCATGTTATCTTTCCATGTTCAGCCTCATTTCAAAACTCATGCAGCATCTTTGGCTTCATTTTCTTTTAGTTTTCAGGCATAAATGTTTGCAGGAAATGCAGTTTTTAACCGTTAAAAATAAAAAAAACATGTTATGTAACAGATTAGTTTTTGGGGAGAGTTTTTTATACTATTTTAATTTATTATATATTGTTTTAGATAATATCATTAACCTTTGACATTTTTTAATTCAATTCGGTTCAGTTTGGCTTGTTTATTTGTCTTACGGAGAACTAGCGGGAAAATGTGGGAGAAAGTGTAAACAAAGGGCTGATGGGAAATTGGCTGATGCTAACTTCCGTGCCAACAATCCAGCTTTCAACCCAGAGGAGAATTTCCAACTAGTGGAACACTTTCAATTTAAATCGACAATATTGTTTATCATCCAATTGTGTCCCATTTCCAAAATCTCCCAGGACCATCAGACTCCTGTAAAACCCCTTCAGTTGAAGTCCGGTGTCTGCAGTATTTGTGTTGTGAACCAGTGTAGCGATAGCCAAGAAACGCTCATTCTCTTTAGCGTTTAAACTTTGGGCGGTGGCAAACGCCAAAGAACATTCTGGTGAGGAATCTGCACGACATTTGGGACTGATCCTAAACATATCCGGGAATGCCTTTCGCGCGCTCCCACGACGGGAGAAATACATTCTGGGAGGGGATAACAGCCAAGTGTCATAGGTTGATGTCATGAAAAGGGCGGTCCCCACAAGGAACGAAGGGCGGAGCCTCAAAGATCGAGTCGTCTTACTTCCGAGTATGAAAAGAGTTTGCAAAAATAACTCATATTTCAGAAATAAGTTGTTTTTTAGTGTGCCAAAGGTAATATATGGTCATATATATGGAAATGGTTTTCTCTGAGAGGATAAAGAAAATCAGAATATGGCCTTTTAAAAAACGGGGGTCCAGAAACTTTTTCTAGTGGGAGCCTCATGACTGTTTTCTTCTCTGATGAGGTCAGTTTATAATCTAACAGATAAAGTGCAGCAATCACAACATAAATAGAAATATTTACGGTTTTTCAAAGAGTTACACATAACCAAATTTTAAATAATTTATTTCTGTAATCTTCATAAAAAAATATTATGGTAAAGCATTTTAAAAACTAGATATATGGCATGACCTGCAATATTGCTAGTGTGAAAGCTGTAAGCTGAATTTGGCCCCTGGAGATTCTGGTGCTGGTAGTTGAAGATGCTGAAATTGATAGCTAAAAACGCTGAAGCTAATAGCTGAAAACGCTATAGCTGATAGTTGAAATGGTTGAAGCTGATAGCTAGCTAAAATATTACTAAAATGCCAAATTAGCAAACTGATAAGCTGATAAAATGTCTAATTTAGCCAAAACAGCTAGGATGTAGCTGAAATATTAGCTAAACTCCAAATTAGCATAGAAATCCTTAGTAACTGCCAAAACATTAAGCTAGCATTATGGGCCGTAGTTTGGGGACCCCTGCTTTAAAGGAAGATGGTATAGTCCTACTCCCACAATTCATACTAACGTTGAGAGTTCAAACTAAAAAAGCAGTCAAAAACTTGATTATATCTACTTCTAGGGAAGAACAATGACTCCCACAACACACACAGTGGGCGGGGTCAATACAATATACTGTATGATTTTCCCCATTGTTGGGAATTCACTAAAATTCACACTCAGCAGCAGCCGAACCAACCGGCGTGGTCTTTAAACGCTCTCCTCCAACGCAGATGGTTTCCACTGACAGGCCTCCACGACGAGGTTGTAAGATATTCATGGCAGCATGATGTTCCACCATTGCACCGTCACTTCACATCAGTGCAGGAATCTCTAACTGCACAAGCGCCACCGCCTCACGAGACACACACACATGCTGGCAGCGATCGGTGCATGAACACATCAGGAAACTTCCTCTAAATCCATGCCTTCGTCTGCAGTTGTGTTGCAGCAGAGGACATTAGCCGTCACGTGTCGGATCTGCTGTTCACAAAGAGAGTAGGTGTTGCTTTTTTCAACAAAACGAACATTCACTCACTCCAGCCCAGTGGAGGAGGCCGGGGCACGCTGTCACAGCATCGGAGATGACAATAGATGCTCTGCCGCTGCAAGCACAGAATTATTCAAGCAGGTTGTACATACAATCGTGCACTCACAGTTACATAAAAAGGTAAAGAGCGGCAGAAAACACACTGTTGAGTTCACCGTAAATGCTCAGGAGGTCCTCCGCTGACTCCATAAAAACCATCGAGCATATTTTACTGACTCACACAGCCAGGACTGTTTGTGTCAACCCAGGAAACGCTGCAGACACAAGTTTACGTCCTCACAAATCATCCACTTCAGCCTCACATTTGTGCATCCCTGCTTGATGCACGGATACAACATCTTTATCAGCGTGAGAGAAAAAGGTGGCAATAAAGTTGTGTGAGGAGAAAAAAACAGCTCTTAAAATGACACACTAGAACGGACATTATTCCTGCAGGTTTCCCGCTTCGTGACTTTGACCTGCAACACTTTGAAGCAGGAGTCAAGGACAACCATAGGTCCGTATTTTTCCACATTCCCATCTATGTTGTACTAATCGGTTCCATCTGAAATGAACATGGGTCTCTATTAGACAACAAGACACGGGGAAACAAGATTGCAAAAGTTATCAAAGGATTTGGATCACGCTTTTATTCTTATTAATAAAACTTTATTTTAGTTGTGTGATTTACAGAAAAGTCATATTTTACGGTGCATTCACAACAGATGCGATTCGCACGGCAAAGGTGTCAAATTTCAAAGTTCAGTCAATGCACAGACTCAATCAGACACAGTTCAACCAACCAGAGAATCAGCTTTGTGACGTTGTCAGTGATTCAATCAAAGAAAGATTAAATATAAATCCAATATGGCCGCTCAATGCAAGGATTTTCATCCTGAACGTCCATCTATCTTCTTAACCCGCTTGGGTTTACCGGAGACTGTCCAAGTTACTTTTGGGTGAAGGCAGGATACACCCTGGACAGACCGCCAGCCTGGACCCCATAAGAGAGCGCAAGAATTAAAACAGCCGTCAAGAGTAAAGTACACCGCACCAGGAGAGACTGAACGATCTGGTGAACCCAGACATGACGTTGTGTTTGCCGGGACCTCCATAGAGCTCTCCAAAACACATAAACCAAAGCTACTCGCTCAACATCACCCATGTTTTCCATGATGTGGCAACAAATCAAGTCCAGAAAAACCTTGGCGGTTGCTCCGGGGCGTCAAGAGGTCGAGGTATCAAACAGTAAATCTACGGATGTGTGAATCGCATCCGGTGTGAATGGACCATTAGAGTTACCTTCACATACAGTGACTTCAGTATCGTCCCCTCTAAGGCTGGAATAAACTTCGACATGTTTGAAGGGTAAATACAGTATATCGCCCAATAGTAGCGCCGGTGTTTATTCCAAAGCCCGGCCACTATTAGAGAGCGGCGTCTAAAGTAACAAACACCTGTTAGACCACTATTGGAAGATTTACGTTTGTTTTTTTTTTTTCAATAAACTGTCTTCAAATTAAGCTTAATTAACCAAATCGTGTGGCTTAGTAAAATGCACCTCTACAAGGGTTGATTTGTGCCGCGAGTTTTCAGGTTGTTTGGATCCATGAAGGGTTGAAAAGAGGAACGGAAGACCTAAATAACAAACACTCTTTGACTGTTCTGTTTTAACCATTTCGACCTTTAACGTCAATCAGTGGATTCTGACGTGGAAAAAAGCGGCTTTTCGCCGTTTTGTAACAAATTACTAATGTAAAGTCTTGCATGAGTTAATTTATTCTGGAATAATATTCCTGCCTTTTTACTTTTCATAATTATGTTAAAAAGTTACAGAAAGTTTTAAAAATTGGCAGCTTTTGGGACTATTTTGGCATTTACTAAGATTATTTTAGACTATTTTGGAATTTAGCTAATATTTCAGCTACATGCTAGCTGTTTTGGCTAATTGAGGCTTTTTAAAAAAAATTTTTCAGGCTGTTTTAGAGTTAGGCTAATATTTACACGCTAGCCGTTTTCACTAATTTAGGCTTTTTTTCACATTTTTAGGCTATTTTGAAGTTAGCCATTTTTTCAGCTACATGCTAGCTGTTTTGGCTAATTTAGTGGATCAGTGGATTCTGGCGCGGAAAAAAGCGGCTTTTCACCGTTTTGTAACAAATTACTAATGTAAAGTGTTGCATAAAGATGTAAAGCTGCTTTTCTCCTCTTCAGAATCCGCTGGAAGTTTGTTAACTGCGTAAACGACAACTGTAGTTGAAAGAATGTCCACACTGGAGCTAAAGCTCTTGTGCTAAAGGGTTAAGAAGAGTGCAGGTGTGCCGTGACGTTCCCTTGAGGCTCAAAGGACATCATGAAAATGGAACGTACCATTGTCGTGTGTGGTTAGTGTGTCGCGAAGTATTTTAATGTATCTTGAATGCACTGCGATGTATTAAATCCTTAAGCCCCAAGAGCTGTTAGTCAGATGCAAAGGGTGCACACATGATTCCTGTTTTATGGGGTTCACTTGTTACTCCTCCCTAAAGCAAATGAAACTACTGTTTGTTTGATTGTTAAACAGTTACACACCATTTTACCTGCCCGCAGGGCTTCTAAAAGCTTGATCCACCAAATGAGTGAATCTCAAACACTTGTGCTGCTGCAGAGACAGATTTGCCTCAAATCACAGACTCCCGTCGGATGAAGTTACTGGTGAAGTCGGTGTCAGCTCCCCAAGAGTTCACCGCAGGCCGGTACCGACACCCAGTCTGCTGCTAACACAACCGGACACGCAGCTGCCCTCCCCACGAGCAAGGCATAAGCAGAGGGTTGAGCGCTCGGCAGCCTCTCCTGCCAGAGGCCTTCAGTTCACAGGTTTACGCCGAGTTTGGAGTTCCTGAATGTGTAAACCGTTCCCTCAAAGGTCTGAAAGACACTCTCTGTACTCCTGCTGTTGTTTTTCAAGTGACCGACGTCTCTCCGTCAGCTGAGGAATGAAGATGAACTCTAGAAGCTCTTCCATGCCGTGCATGCGGATGAGCTGGGTGTTTACTGGATGTGCCGAGCGTTATCTGTCTTCTGGGGATGGGCTGGTTTGTGCGAGTCAGCTGTTCTTTGTTCTCCACAGTAAATCATCTTCGGGCCTCGGAGTTCATTCACTGGATGAGGTGATGACATCTGTGGAAAGCTCAGGCACGCACCTTTCTCCCAATGACGCCTTATCCGATAAATGAACGGGCTGAGACGCCACAGTTCAGGTCCCTTCAGTTCCCAACCAGAAGAGTGTGTAATGTCTTTTATTCTAAAACATGGAAATAATTAGGAAAAACTCATTATAGTAGGTTTAGTGTCTATTAAAGCTAATCATTGTGAGGGAAGTACATTTAATGGCTTTGTTCATAAACAGCGTAGAGACTAAAGGTGGACTGAGTCTGGAAAAGTCTGTTACTCGCTGACCAATTTTGAACGTCTGTATCAACGTCGGTTTTATTAATACACTTTGTATTTCTACTTTGGTACGGTGGCGGCATGCGGCAAGACGGTTTCTGAAAAGACAACAGCCAAGAAAACACGCTTAAGAGTGTTTCTGACATATAGATTGTTGGGAAAACAATGTGTATAATATTGAAGGCTGTTTTAATGAATCTGCATGTATCAGACCACATTCTAGCGAGTTGTTGTTGCATCGCTGCTCCAAATTCGTCCACTAATGACCGACTACATTGGCCATTTTGGTTCAGTTGTTCCACTCCGAGCGTGGAGTCTATTCCGACTGAGGAAAGCAGCTCAGTTTGATTAAAACCGAACAAAGACCATCTCAAAGGATGGGTCAGAGAGCGGTTCTTGGTCCTGGACTAGAGTCCTCTTGGACTTCAGACTGAAAATGTATTCTGGACTATTGGGGTAAAAAGAAAATCTGATTCATTTAAATCAAATCAAATGCATCCAGTCTGAATACACCCTTAATGTTTGGTTGTTTCACACTGTACTGCATCTTAATATTTGATTTCAAGTCATTTTTAAAAGGTCTTTAAAGGCCTAGCCTGTCATTTGGCGCCAGAAACCACCGGCGGCGGAGC
>NC_050527.1:25171115-25175875 GCF_002922805.2 Oryzias melastigma | reverse complement strand
AACTGAGCTTCTCTAAACCTTTAAGATGCATTCACACTGAATGTGATTCGTGTAGCAGGTGGGGCCAATTTCAATGTTAATTCAATGATAGAGGCGCTTTGAGGCAGATTGAAGCCCCGCGGCGCGAATTAAGCAACCGGGAAAATCTTAATAATAATAATCATGTAAACCCAAACATGGAGACATGATTACTGATGTTTTGGTAGAACTCTTCACAACAAATAAATCCGATTTATTTCTCTAAATCTTCTGGGTCTTCCATACATTCTAAGTGAGATATCCATAGACACCATTCCCAATAGCGATCATCTTAAATGCATTAGCTGGTAGCTCCTCCCACATGTGGCACATGAGCAGCGAATTCACCGCTCAGCAAAAGAGGGGCGGGGCGTTCGGTGTGAATGCACCTTTAGAGTTTTAAAGTTTCAGGTTTGAAGATATCTTGAAAGCAATATAACAATACTGGAAGGATTGATTTAGATGGATTTAGTCATTTTTGTTGACACCAAAGCTGATGTTGGGAACAGCAGAATTACACACGTTTGACCATTTAAATAAACTCTGGTTCACTTTAAGCGAACCAAATGTCTCCAGTCTGAATACAACAAAGTCTGTGGTATACCCATCAGTATGACCCATAGCGACACGTGAATGTGAGTTTTGAACACAGAAGCCTGAAACGCCCATATATGTGAGCTTACATAGACGTTTCTCTGGAAGTGGTCGCTTAAACGCATGATACCAAAACCAGTGAGAACGTAACATCTCAGGGTGGACGCTGTCCCATCAGGTCACTGAACTGATACAAATGTTCAAGAATCGATACTTCTGCAAAGTTTTCATCACATTTATCAGCTCCTTCTACCCTTTAACACTGGAGATGTCACCTAAAAACACTCGTTTTTTTTTTGACACATGAAAAGTCTTCAACCGTTCATGCGATCAATGTGAACCTGACGTAGAGAAAACTGACTTTTAAAGCGTCGCATAACGGCGCGAGGCCACTTTTCTCCACCACAGGATCATCTAATTTAAGTTGCATAAGCAATAATGCACCTTACAGTTGCAAAAGCAAAAGCTGATTTAATGGAATGACGTATGTTACGTGAATATTGTTGTCAGTGGCTGAAGAGGTCCAGTATGTACACACTGGAGTTAAAGCGCTGAAGTAAAGGGGTCAACTATGTACATTTTTTCTTAAAACATGAAATATTTTGTCAAGAATTGGCTGTTCTGCTAAACGGAACCAGCTGGGTGGAACCAAGGCTTTACTTGAGACAGATTTGAGTAATTCTTAAAGAGAGTGTTGCAAAGGAGTGAGATGGAGACAGCATGCAACAAAGAGAAGATGAACTGGAGGGAGAATCAGGGGAATCGTTGGCCTTCCAGGAAACAGGAAGGGGATCAATTTGTCGGCCGCAGGTGAGTGGTTTCCTGGAGGGCCAGCGAGGAGGAAACAGTCAAAGAAATTAAAGTTCATAAATCCCGTTTGTGGCTCCTCATTACCACTCCACACATTACAGCTTTGGCAGAGTCAAAGAACCACTGAGAGTCAACAACAAGAATGCAGACGAACTGTGGATCAATGATACAGATTCATGGCTTGAACGACAAAGTCTCAGAGTACTCACGGCAGAATTAGGTTTGGGTCAGAAACCTGGACACGAAACCCAATGTGGTAGAAACAGGGTTTCAACTCTGAAGCAGGAGATCCCAAAACAAGCAAAACCAATCAAGATAAAGATCCAAGCTGGGAGCACATACAGGAAGCTTTTCAAAATAAAACACCAAACCTGGAAGTCAAACTGGCAAAAAAAAATTCAAAAGTATTTCTTTTTTAAAAGTTTCCACATACTTTTATCATACATTTACTGATTAATGTTTTTTTCTGTATTTCAACTGAATTGATTTGATCACTGAAGTTTGGTCTTTGCTTACAGTTACTCAGCAGGTTTAAACCAAGAAGTTTGTATTTCCCTCTCAGAAGTTTGTATTTAACACCTTCAGATATATTGTCAAATTTTGAGGTTTTTTTATGCCTTTTGAGTTAGTACGATGGAGTATTAGGGCCACGGGAAGTTTTTTTTTTGTAAATTTACAACTTTAAATCTCGTAAATTTATTACTTTTAATCTCGTGAATTTACAGAAGAAAAAAGTCATCAATTTAGATTTTTAGGCCAGAAATATATGACTTTATTTTCGTAATTTAACAGTTATGACTTTTTTTTGGTAAATTTAAGAGATATAAAGTCGTAATTTATTTTATTTATTTATTTTTTTGTACATTGGCTCTGATACTACATCATAAGGTCAATGCTTGACAAAACCAAAAAAACTTTGAATAAAAGTTGTGTTACCTGCAATAGTGAATGCTTTTTGCTGAAAATGGTGACACAATTTACTTTAATTGCTGAAAATGCAAAAGCTATTTGCATAATGTTACATTTGATAAAAGACTGAAATTTTCATTGGATAAATATGAAAAACCCCTAAAGATAACCTACATTTCAGAAAAAAATGTAGTAAAATTGCTTAAAAATCCCTAATAAATGCCAATTTTGCAAAAATATTAAATCTGTTGCTTAAATATGAGCTAAACTCCAAATTAGCCAAAAAAAAAGCTAGCTTGTTGCTTAAACACTTACTAATCTCTAAAATGGCCTAAACTAAATTAGTCAAAGATGTTAGCATGTTGCTAAAATAGAAGCTAAACATTAAATTAGCCTATAAAAACCTCAGTAGATAACAAATTAGCTAAAAACGTTAGCAAGTGGCTAAAACATTAGCTAAACTCCAAAATAACCTAAAATTACTCAGTAAACTAAATTACCAGTAGACAAAAACGTTAGCCTGTTGCTAAAATAGAAGCTAAATTAGCCTAAAAACCCCAGTAGATAACAAATTAGCCAAAAAAGTTAGCATGTTGCTAAAATGTAAATTGATAAAAACATGGCCCATGAGTGTATTTAAAGGTTTGCCGTTAATCTACTTAATATTTTGAAATTTGAAGACTTTCTCATTCATTTCCTAATTTTGCTCAATATTTCAAAAACTGTCAAGTTTATGAAAACCAAAAATACAAGCTGTATATAATGAACGTTTTGATGCCAAGATTGATGAAATCACTGAAAGTGAGAATCACTCAAATAACAAAATTCCACTAAAACAAAAGTGATGTATCTGCAACTTTAAAGAGGAAACAGAAAGACGTTTTTAGATGTTATCAAAGCGTTCTTTTATATCACCAGGCATGACTGTCTGCAGAAATGCTGTAAAGGTAAGACAGGAAAAAAAAAATCTGAGAAAGATCTTGTTGCGGTCCTAAAATGAGTTAAAGAAACAGAAAAGACCTCCATGAACCTGATAGAAGCATTTATGTCAACAAATGCATCACATTTAAGAGCCGATTAAACACATTTTCCATTAAATCTGAAGAATTTATTTTTTTCCAAAAAAAAAAAAAAAAATCAAGGTTTTTTTTTTGAGAAAAGTGTTACCTCAAAAATATGCTTAAAAAGGGGGGCTGTCTGTATATCTGGACATGAGTAATGAATGAAACCTCACAGGTCCGTGAACGTGTTATCACCACACTGCATTAAATCACCAGCTTAACATCCAACAGCAGACTCTGCAACCAAAACACTCCAACCCTCCTTCCTACCAACAAAGAGTCTCCTCTCACCACAGTCCCCGTGCCCTTTCAGCATCAAACGTTACATAAGAGAGAACCGCTTCGCTCGCTCTGTATTTTCTGCGCCTTCCCGCGGCACATGTTTCATAAAGCCTGTCTCTGGGTCATGAAGTGCCGGGATAACACTTGGATTATAGTATCTCCAAGGTAACCCCTCACCCAGCGCTAATGCCAGCATGTGGCCGAGCAGAAAGCAGCAAGGCGGCGTCAGGACGAGGATACCACGACGTTGTGGGAGTACGGAGAACGACAGGAGGAGCTCATGTGATGTCTGTGAAGCAGGAACCCAAACTTCAGAACAATAGAACAGCTGCTTCTGCTTCCAGACAGAAGAACTCCAAAGCCTCTGACCCTCAGTGCTTTACAACCACAGTTAACGACTGAGGAGTCAACTCAGATATCTCCATAGCAACCATATGATGTTCCAGGTTTGGGTCAGTTTCATGATCGTCTAACTTTCCGTAACAACTTTTGTTTGCATAGGCTCCACCCACATCGTTTCCTGCAGACTAGCCCTTCAGGTATTCTCATGAATATTAGAGAAAAAATGTTTTGGTAAGTACATTTTTTTTAGATAGATCATAAACTACAATTCCCAGAATCCCATCCCTTAATATTCAGTGTCACTGAAAAGCCCCAAATGTCTTTTATAGCTATTAATAGGAGTTGATTCAGTCGTATGCAGTGGTTGGAAGATAATCAAGTTTAGAAATGTTCTTGAGGAAGAACAAATTTGCATTATTGGTAGTCAGAGGACATGAAGTCACCACAGAAACTATATATTTAAATGTGCTTTAAAATCTAAAATCTGTCTGTAAAAAGTTTAAAATTGTAATAAGACATTTGTATGTCGGTGAAACTGATTTGTAATGTGCATTAAAGCTTTGATTGTTTGTTAATGCGAGGACATGCGTTGTTCAACAATGATAAAGTCACAAGTACAATTCTTTTCTCAATAAATCAACCAATCAGCAGCCTTGTATCAATCAATCAATCAATCAAACTTTATTTGTTAAGCGCTTTTCATGTACTTCTGTACAGCCCAAAGTGCTTTACAAGTTAAAAACA
>NC_050527.1:25155622-25170272 GCF_002922805.2 Oryzias melastigma | reverse complement strand
AACAAAGTGGTGGTCCTGAACTCTTTCTTACACACGAAACTCCACGTTACTGACACCAGACGACGCTACACTAATAAAGTTTGTATTCTGAGTCGTGAAAAGATTCAGAATTTCTTTGTTTTCGACACCGATCTGGAAACAAAGCTTCACAAGATGCTCCATGTCTTTTAGCTATGAGCAAATACAAAAAAACATACAACTTTAGTTCTATTCTCGTAAATATATGACTTTTTATTCGTAAATTTACAACTTTTTTTGTAAATTTACAAATTTTTCTCGTAAATGTATGACTTTTTTCCTGTATATTCACAATTTATTTTTGTAAATTCATGACTTTTATTCTGTCAATTTGTCTTTTTCCTCTAAAATGTAAAACTTTTTTCCCATAAATTTAAACATTTATTTTCTTGTAAAGTTATTTATTTTTTTTTCATAATTTTTTTACTTCTTCCTTGTAAATTTACAATTTTTATTTTGTAAATTTATGGCTCTTACTTTGTAAATGTATTACTTTTTTCCTGTAAATTTACAATTTCTTTTTTGTAATATACTACTTGCTTTTGTGTATACCTATGTCTTTTTCACGACTTTTATTCTGTAAATTTGTCTTTTTCCTCGAAAATGTAAAACTTTTTTCCCATAAATTTAAAAATTTATTTTCTTGTAAAGTTATGACTTTTTTTCTCATAAATTTTTTACTTCTTCCTTGTAAATTTACAATTTTTATTTTGTAAATTTATGGCTCTTACTTTGTAAATGTATTACTTTTTTCCTGTAAATTTACAATTTCTTTTTCGTAATATACTACTTGCTTTTGTGTATACCTATGTCTTTTTCACGACTTTTATTCTGTAAATTTGTCTTTTTCCCATAAATCTAAAAATTGTTTCGTTCTAAAGTTATTACTTTTTTTCTCATAAAATTTTGACTTCTTCCTTGTAAATTTACAACTTTTATTTTATAAACTTTTTGGCTTTTACCTTGTAAATGTACTACTTTTTTCAGTAAATTTACAATTCTTTTTCTTGTAAATGTATTACTTTTTTTCTCTTAATTTTTGATTTTCTTCCTCTTAAATGTATAGCTTTTTTTCCATTAAATTTTCATTTCATTCATTTAAAAATGAAATAAATCAATTATTATCTGTATTGGGAAATACCATTTGGAAGACCAACAGTGGACTGAACTTCATGTAACTAAAATATGACTGGATTTGACATTTTTGTTGTTTATACACATATTTAATTTACAATTGATTATCTAAATACAAGGAATCTGGGAAACTTCAGCTGCAGTGTTCAGGATCAGATATTTATCTCTGAGTCATATCGGGGAAGTTTTGGTTAAAGATGTTCTGGATCGTTCAAAATGAACCAATTTTGACTATAAATTGGATCAGCCACTGAATCAAATCATTGTTATGGCATATTGTTACACCCCTAATAAAATACAGGTTTAAATCATTTTAGAGAAATGACATTCTCATAGCAGAATCTCCTGGACGCATTAGCGTAGCTGCAGTCAGGCGCAGAAGAAAAATGCTCCAATCATGAGTGGAACTGCGAGAAACGGAGACTACATTTACCATCAGCTCTCCACCGAGCCTGCTAACCTTTGTGAAGTCCTCTGAGGTGAGAACAATGACCACACAATGACACCATAGAGACCAAAAACACACAGACTATCCAGGAAATAGACAGGGCCGCTCCTGTGATTCACAAAAGTCTTTAAAACCAGACATGAAGAGCACTTAGAGTCCTGTCTGATAATTAGACCCTCAAAAAGAAACGCCGATCAAACTTCATTTTGCGCCAGCAGACGGTTAACACGGCAGCTGTGTTTTCCTCCATCCCAGGTCCTCACCCTGTAATTCCTCATCACAGCCCCGGAGATCTCCATAAAGGGGAATCTGTGCTGCTGCAACTCATCTGGCGTCCATAAAGCTGTCAGTGATAATGAAGACACAGACAGTATCCTCCAGAGGGCGTTACTGTTTATCTCCCCGACGTTATGGTCACAGCCTTGATTACAGCCGGAGCCTCTTCATCGCGGATGTGAACATCATCCTCTCAGTTCTGATCAGCTTTAAACACTGAAGGCCAGAGATTACACCGTACCGACACCTTTTTTTTAGTCTGACTGAACTAAAAAAGACAGAATTCATACAGTTTGTTTTGTTATTTCAGTAACAAATTTTATTTTTTAGTCTCAGAGTTCAGTGCTGTATTTTCAAACTAAAATTACTTTCCTGAAAATGTGATGAAAGGAGAGAAAAAAGGAGAGCTAGAAATGAAGCTTTTATCTGTTTGTTTCTGAGTTAAATCGTCTTTTCTTTACTTTCCCGTTTATAGGGCTGCCACGATTAGTCGACTAATCAACGACTAATCGACTATTAAAATAGTTGACGACAAATTTAATAGTCGATTAGTCGTTACTTTATATTATATGAAGTTAGAGTGTAGGAAAGTTGAGAGTTATAATGTCATTCTGCTAGCTTTTTGGACTATTTTGGAGTTTAGCTAATATTTCACTTACACGCTAGCTTTTTTGGCTAACTTACGATTTTTTGGTTTTTAGGATATTTTGGAGTTTAGCTAATATTTCACCTTCATGCTAGCTTTTTTGGCTAACTTAGGATTTTTTTGGTTTTTATGCTATTTTGGAGTTTAGCTAATATGTCAATAACATGCTAGCTTTTTGGCTAATTTAGGCTTTGTTTTGTTTGTTTTTTAGGCTGTTTTGAGTTTAGCTAATATTTCAGCTGCATGCTAGCTATTTTGACTAACTATTAATTTTTCAGTTTTTTATGGCTCTTTTGGAGTTTAGCCTATATTTCAGTAACATGCTAGCTTTTTTGGCTAATTTAAGCTTTTTCTTTTTTTATGGCTATTTTGGAGTTTAGCTAATATTTCAGTTATATGGTAGGTATTTTGGCTAACTTAGGATTTTTTTTTTCATTTTGGGGGTTAATTTGGCATTTAACAAATATTTTAGCTGACTTTCAACTTCAGCTTTTTCACCTATTAGCGTCAGTGTTTTCAGTTATTATTTTTAGCATATTCTGCTATCAGCACTAGCATCTTCCTAAGTTTGCCAAATTCAGCCTTTGAGTCGTAGACAAAGCAGTTTGTGTAACGCTGCTGCTCCAAAACCGTCTCAGGACTTTTTCGGACTTTGATGAAGATCTGACAAAAGTTTTACACTAATTGCAACTGAAATTTGTACAATATTTATTTTATAAATGTCCTGCCTGGTTGTATTCGTTTTCCCCTCTTAGATCGTTCACAAATCAAAGTATAAATGTCAGTAATCCTGTCTGCAGTCAGAACAGCAGCTCAGCTGCAGCTGCTTCCCCAAGTTCCTCTGGATAATAAACGACGAAGGTTACAAATACTTCAGCGAATGCTGCTTGTTTGATTATGAAGGTAATTATGATTTTATTCTTTTAATCTCTGCTAATGCTAATGCTAGCATTAGCTTTGGCTATGAGACGTGGAGCTGCAGAAGATTTTTTCTACCAGGTAAAAGTTTCCTAAACTTCCATTCTCACAAAATCCTTGTAAACAGAGCAAAAGTCAGACAATTCCAGCGTGTCTGACATTAAAGTCAAACTTTTTGTAATGTTTTCTACTGCGGTCAGTGAGCTGCTGTCCGCTCAGCCGTGGTTCTAACGTCACTCCTCTTTGCTTTTGTTCATAACTGTGTCTGATCTCCGGGAAAATAAAGGTAAAAAATGATCAAATTAATCAAAACTGTAGCCAAAAATATGAAAGTGACTATGTGCACATACTGTTATAAAATACGTTCTCCCAGAGATGATTTTTTTAGTTGGCCGCTCTTATTTTGAAAGCTGAAACTACGTGGCTTGATAGCTGCATTTATTTTCACTGAACCAAACTATTTATGTTTTTACAATTATCCAATAAATTATCCAGTTTATCCTGGGAAGTGATTAAAATCCGTGCAGACGTGCAGCGATGTGCGTCTTTGCTGAAAGTATTAAATGTGGCTAACATGAATTTGTATTTTGATCTGTGGACGATCCAAGAGAGGAAAACCAACACAGTGAGGAAGGACATTTATGAAATAAATACTTTAAAATATTTCTGTCACAACTGGTGAGGTTAACTTTAATTATTAAAGTTGTGCTCAACAGGGTTCAGTTTTCAGCTTTGCCTGTCTAGATCCGTAAACTGGAAGTTTTGATTCACATTTACGGTCCTGTCGCCATTTTGTCTGACATCACCACGAAAAGGATTTATTCATCTGAGTCAGGTAAAAACGTTATTATGAAAAGGTTTATAACAAATGAGCTGCTTTTCTTTAAATATTAAAAATAGAACAGACGTGTGTGGGTGAAAAACAGGTGAAAAGCAGAACAGGATGTCATCCTTTCACAATAAAACTGGATATCAAGTTTTAAACATGAAAAGACCAAAAACGGAAGAAAAAAAACCAGAAATCAAATTCTTTACATTTTCCTGTCGTCACACCTGGGCTACAACATATCCCAGCATGCACCGGGCAGATGGCAGGACAGCGGGCAGGCGGCCAGTTCCTCGCAGATTGAGCTGAGTTAGTCAGGCTTCCACTCACGCTCGCATTCATAACTATGAGCGATGTAGAGCCTCCACTCTTTTTGGTGTGGGAGGAAGCAAGAGCTCACCCACGCAAACGTGCAGCCGGTCCAGGAGATGATGGAGCCCGGGTCGGCCTGCTGAGAGGTGCTGCTGCTGCCAAACTCAGAGCTCAACCATCAATGAAACTCCAGCCCAGAGACAGAAACTGGCTGTCAGAGGATTTTACAGTCTATTATGTATGGTTAATGTTAAGACACTCTTTATTTTATATTCTTGATAAATTGTCTGTTTGTTTGAGTTCTCTGTATTAATTCGACTGATAAACCCAGAGGATGACGACCAGAACAGAACTTGCTCCGCCCACATTTCTGACATGACAGACTGAATTGCACAAAGTGAACTGAGAGATATCTGTAGCTGCCTTTCTATTACACATGTGTACAAAACTTTATTAAATTTCTAAAAATGTCGAAAAAAAACACAATTTTGCAGTGAAATTGTTTCTGTTAAATCATAATTATGCTAATAACCAACTCACGCGAGAAGTCATTCAAAACAGCGACGAATGTGAACAACTCTCTGATTTATATTCAGATTTCAGCTCTAATCATCACCCATCAAAGGAGACGTCGGCGTCTTATTCAGGCCGTGGAGCGGCGAGCTATGTGGGAGTGGCTACGGATGAAGAGATTTTGGGAAATGGGGGTTGGTGGTTTTACAACTTCTGATGAGCTGTGTGACGCTGCGGGAGCATCCACTTGTTGGTCATGTGACTGATTTAATTTGAAAAAAAGTGTCTGCATTTCAGTTTTGCCAAATATGTTAATTTTAAAACTCCTCAAAAACCACCTCTCCCAAACTTTTTCCAAGTAATGTTTTTTTATTTTTTTATTTTATGTTTAAACTTGGCAAATTTATTATTATTTTATTATTACATTTCAAAGTGAATGAAAACAAATGACTCCTTCAGATTTGTAGATAAAAAAACGATGTTTTATCTCAGAAAGTCTTTTATCGGAGGGGAGGGTGACTGCTTTTTTTACATAATAATAGATAAAATCAGAGTTTTGTTGAGATTTTTTTTTTGTTTCACAATGAGAAAAACGATTAAATTTTTTGTCTTGTGTTGTTTAGGAACACATTTAATTAACTTTAATGTTCCTCTTTGGGACAGGAAGTCTTTTATTTTGAAAGAAAGTATTACGAGCTTCTGTCAAAAGTAAAAAATGACTTAACACTTTGAGAAAATTCCAATTTATCTTAATATTTATGCATTTATTTGCACCCAAAAATAAATATAAATTATAATTAGTATATAAAAACGACAATGTGATGATGAAAAGTAGTATCACATTTTTCTAAAAGGGTAAAAAAAAGGATTTTCAGTTCAGGTTTTGATCAGTACCAAACAGGTCCAAATGTCTCTTTTCCCGTCAAAGGTGGCAGAACTCTGGTTTAGAGGCACCAGAACCATGACTGTGATTCAGCTGAGATCGGTTCCACATTCAGCATCAACCTTTTTCCCACAATGTTTCATCGGTTCTCGCAGAATATTTCATAACTGAAAAAAAAAAAGCACTAGAAGTAATTTAGTTCACCTTTCACATCACTTTGTTCATAATAACTGTTAAAAAATGGAAAATAGATATTTTTGTTCGTTTTAATTACAGACGACTACATTTGAAACCTTTTTATGCAATTAACTTTAAATAGAACCAAAGAACAAAGTATCAGCAATGAAAATAGATATTAATGAGAACTTTAATTCAAAATGTTTGTTTGCTTTATTTCCAGTTACATTTGTGAATAAGTACTTTTGATCATTTTGGTGAAATTCAAATTCAGAATTTAAAGGAAATTAAAGATTTTTCACTTTAATTAACACAACAGAAAACTGTGTTTTGTTTTCAGCGGTCCAAAATTCCAGTCAATCATTGTTAAACTAAAATATTTTACCCACATTTATCATTTAACCAGTTAATTAGGCAGAGGTTTTTCAAAATAAAAGCATAAAGATGCAGCATCTCTTTCACCTAAAGACAAAAAAATTGTCACATGAAGACAAAATAACAAAAACATCTCAACTGAACAGCTCCACTGGCTCCATTGGACCTCCTCGTCATTAAAGTCTAGGAATTATTAGGACAAAAAGACAGAACAGAAACTATATCTGTATTTGACCTAATTTAGAGATAAAATAATTCATATAAAAGGTTAGAGTTGTAGTTAAATTTGAATTCACAAATAAAATGTGTGAAATGCTTTAAATTAAAAAGTTGCCAGAACAAGACTAATTATAGAGTTTGTGTAGTTAAATTTACAAAATAAAAGCACTTCCGCTCTTACATAACGTAGCTGCAGCAGCTTAGTGCAGGTAAACAACGTTAAAGATGAAAAAGTTTCCATCCAGCCACAGGCTGACTCACAGCTCTCACATTTGCACTGTGACCTTCCATGCATGGGACTGCATGACATCATGCCTCCGAGTCTTATGAGCCGACCCTATCCAGGGGGAGATGGTTATTCCGGACCGCCGCGCCTCTGATTGGCTCCGGAGCGCGTCCTGACCTTTTAGCTGAATCCTGACGAGATCAATCAAAAGCCGAGGCCTTGTGTGTGCTCGGCACAAACCCGTTGAGTCATTCCACCCAGGCTTTGCAGCAGGATTGAACTGCCCACCCATCCAAAGAGCAGATGAATTCACAAACCCACAACGCCGTTTGCAGCCGCGGATGCTGCCAGGACCACAAAGCACTTCAGACTCTTAGGGGATGAGGGTCTGAGCATTCTTTTAAAAAGATCATTTAGTGTTTGGAAACACAGAACCGGATCAGCTGACAAAGAAACAACATCGATTCTACACAAAGACACACATTTGTGCAGAAGCTTTTAAGTCTCTTGTGTGGACAAAGCAGTTTGTGTAACGCTGCTGCTCCGAAACCGTCTCAGGACTTTTTCGGACTTTGATGAATATCTGACAAAAGTTTTACACGTTTGACTCATCGTAGAGTCCAATCATTTCAAAATCTTTCCAATGCTCTTTTAATTATGATTGTGCCATGTTTAGCCTAAATTAAAGCCCTTTGTCATTTTCTGGGACATAGTTTCTGCAGAGCGGCAGCAGATATTTGCCTCTGAATTGTGGGCGGGTCTGATGGCAAAGAGTAAGCCTCTGCTTATTTCCCATCATCCCTTACAGCTCACTGTCCCCCAAATCTCCAACCAGAAGCTATATTCACGCTGGATGTGGCAACTCTCATCTATGGAAACACCTGGAAGAAGGTTTCAGACGTCTGCGTTCAAAACCATCGCTTTCACGCGATGTTTTTAGGTCCATTCTCGGCTCTACGTACAAACCTGGTGCACCTAATGCACTCTGAAAGTTCAGAAGAACACCTGTTAAAGTCTGTTAAAGTCTGGACTGAACGCCAAACCGCTGAACTTTGATCGGTCAAGGACTGGATTTCCAAAACACGGGAGAGTATGGAGAGAAAATAGACTCACTCTAATTTGGGGGTTCGTAATTATTGATTTGTGCGTAAATAAGGATTTGTGTGTGACTAATTTAGGATTTGCGCTCTGGTCTGGTCTCCCCGCGGCGTTTGCAGCGCGAGGCCCTTCTAAACATCCACAGGGCGGAGAGGCTTGATCAACCCACCGCTCCTTCCATCTGCAGGAGTTTAGAAGGGTCCGGCGCCGCCTGCTGTCCCGGTGACAGGTGACCGGCGCTCGGACAGAGCCCCGTGTGGGAGGAGCTGTCGGGGGAGGAGCTACAGAGAGAAAGAGATCAGTTCTGGGAGATATTTTTATTTTTAAAAGTTTTAAAAATGAGACCTTTTTATATTAGTTATCGGGAACATCTTTTTAAGAAAGTGAAGTTTTACCAGATATTATTCACAATCTAAGTTTAAAACGGCTGATAAGAAAACTCTGATGAACGAGCAGTTTTTAAACGCATCACTTACGGACGAATCTGTGAGACGTGAAATAAGTCTCACGACAGATTCGTGTGGAATTGAGGTTTCGTGTGTGCGTAAGAGGTGATTTGTGTGTAATTTTTAAAGATTTGAGTGTGTAATTGTTGTAATTTCAATTTGTCCATGTGTAAATTGTATTTTTTTATTTTTGTAATTTTTTTTACTTAAGCACAAAACATATTATATTTGTTACAAATCAAGAATTACACACGCACAGATCAGATTGAGTCTATTTTCTCTCCATAAAATTCAACTGTTGTAAACATGATCATGAAAGAGAAATTAATAATTGTGGTTTGTGTGTAGCCATATCATACATCAGAATAGAGCTGTGAAAGTAAAAACCTGCATCTTCAGCGACGACTTTCAGCAAAAAGCATTCACACCAGCATTATCACGGGTAATACAACTGTTCTAGTCGTATTTGTGACTTCGTGCTTGTTGAATGTCAACATTTATTTGATGCGTTTTGCATCCAGTAGAGTTTTGAGTCCCCTTTTTTTATTTTTAGGTGAAAATGTTTTCAGTTTCATGAATCACATTTCTACCTTTCTGTTATTTTCTTCCATCTTTGGGTCCAGGAGAGGCTGAAGTGGTTTAAACATTTATCAGGCCCCTAATATAGTATCTGGTAAATTTAAAATGTTCCCCTGAACCTTTCCTCAGTGAAATCTCTGGACTTCTCAGTCGGTCGGTGAAGTTATCACCGCCAACTTCTTGTTTTATATTCTCCTACGGGGAGCAGTAAACTTGTAAAAAAACTCTTCATGTAGATGTTTGGGAGTATGTTGTGTTTTTGTGTCAGGACATACGGAAACGCCATTTTTCTTTCTGTTTCTGATCACACACCAGCAAGTGTTTTTTAAAAATTAACTATATTACAAGCAGACATTATTAAAAAATCAATATGGAGGCGTTAACGTAGCAAAGACAACCTTCCTGTGTGTCCTTTAAGTCGTTACTCGACTGTGTGACAGAACAAACTCCAGCCTGTCAGAACATCGTGTCCAGACTCTCAGACACGTGTGCCGCTTTAACTCTCACTGGACTGTGCAGAAATACTCTGATATTTGATTTACAGATGTTCTAATTAGCATTTAGATTTCATTTCATTTGGTTTTAAAAACAAAATGCTCATTTAAAAATTGATTTGAACTTCCATCTGAGATTTTCTCACATCACTGAATCAGTTTTGAGTGATACAACACCAGGAATGATTTTAAAGGAAAATAAATTCATTCACTTGATGAATTGAATTTGATTTTCTGGGTAAAAATCAATCAAAGGGTGTTGATTAATTGATTTTCTGAACCCTAATCTCCTCGGCGTCTGTATTTAGTATATAAAGAGAGTCTGGGTTTTGCTGTCTGAAATACTTCCGGTTCTTTTTCCTGCATGATAGCTGCAGGTTGAGATGAAGACTCGGTGTTCCTCCGCTGCCCTCCGGCTACACGTTTCATTAACTCTGATTTTTATTAATGAATCGAAGAAACCCAACATTTCTCCATCAGATAAATGAAATCAGTAAGCAGGGTGGGTGGGGGGGCTTGGATGCAACAAAACCCCCAAAAAAGTGTCTGCAAACCATCTCCGCTGGAGAATGAATGAGCTCTGTCCTGTGACGAGATGGATCTCGCGCATGCACCGCAGTGATGGTCCAACAGATGACGGTTCTTGGCTCAGCCTGAGCAGTGGAGGGGTGTAAGACGGTCCCTTATGTCGCCGGGGGAGGAGAGGGATGGAGGGGGAGTGCTGCAGTGCACTGGCGGCGCGCTGTCTCTTTAAGGACGGTCACGCTCAGCAGCGGCCGCCGTTTCAAACTACTGTAAGGAAAAAATGAAAATCGCTGGTGTCCATCGCAGAGAGGGTAAAGAGGGGCATGAGAGGGGGGGAAGTCATGTGTGGGCGGTTCAGCATGAAGTGGGGGGGTGAGTTTAAGAGCGAATGAGGGAGACGGAAAAGATTGTGCTAAGATAGGAAGGCCCGTCTCTGCTGCTGCTGCTGCTGCCTCCCACTGATTGCCTGTTCATGTGAGCCGCTACTTGGCATGACTGCAAATGCTCCAGTATCAGCATCAGAGTGGGCTCATCTGCACCCCCCTCCCCCCAATGTGGATCTATATCCCATCATAAATCAATTTCACACTAATACATGCCCTCTTACCACATCTTTCATCTCTGAATGTTGAGTCACCGCGCAGCAATAAATATCACGGTGTTACATAATCGCCGCGAGCTGCCATGGAGCCGGGGATGTATATGGAGGAGCTGCACACGTTACCTGTTGAGCTGAAGCACGAGCAGGACTTCTGGGCAGATTTTTGTGCTAGCATCTCCAAACAAGAATCATATTTAGGGGAAATGCGGTGAATTATCGGCTGCAGAAGATTCAGAGAAAACCCACATTAAATAAAACGATTCAGTTCAGCTTAAATAAAAATCGAATTCAATTTACGTCCAAAAAATCATTTTACTTATGCGATTTCAACCAAAGATGGAAGTTGATTCAAAAAACTGATAAAAAAGCAGTTTATCCCTTAAAATTACTTAAAAAAGGAACATTAATGGAGGTTTAAAGGTAAATTCAGGGGCGGAGCTACAGGTGGGGAAGGGGGGCAGCTACCCTCCTCGTACTTTTCCCCCTAATTTTTTAAAAAATCTTCCTTAAAGATTATAAAAATAACGTATTTTTTATTTTAAATGAAATTAAAGCAACAATAAAAATAACCAAAAAAGTTGCATTACCTGTGATAATACTAGTGTGAATACTTTTAGATAGTCACTAAAGATGCTGAAGCTTGTTAATGAAAATAGTGACGCAATTTACTTTATTTGCTGAAGAGATTTGCTGAAAAGGCAAAAGCTAAAATGTTTCATTTGATAAAACACTGGAAGTTTCATCAAAGAACTATGAAAGAGCGTTGAAGTTTATCTAAATTCCTGAAAAAGTTGTAGTAAAATTGCTTAAAAATCCCTAATACGTGCCAATTTTTCAAAAGTATTTAGTGTGTTGATTAAATATGAGCTAAACTCCAAATTAGCCCAAAAAACTCAGCAGATTCCAAATTAGCCAAAAATAAAAGCTAGCTTGTTGCTTTAAAACTAGCTAAACTCCAAAAAAGCCTAAAATTCCTCAATGAACTAAATTGTTCAAAAATGTTAGTCTGTTGCTAATAAAAGAAACTAAACTCTAAGTTAGCCAATAAAAACCTCAGTACATGACAAATTTAGCCAAAAATGTTAGCATGTTGTTAAAATATTAGCTAAATTCCAAATTAGCATCAAAAACCTTAGTAGATGACAAATTTAGCCAAAAGCGTTAGCATGTTGCTAATTTATTTTCTAAACTCCAAATTGGCGTGAAAAAAACCTTATTAGATGCCAAATTAGTCAAAAGAGCAAAAAAAATAAAAATAAAAATAAAAACTAGCTAAACTCCAAAACAGCCACAAATTTCTCAGTAAACTAAATTAGTCAAAAACTTTAACCTGTGGCTAAAATAGAAGCTAAATTCGAAATCAGCCTAAAAAAAAAAACAAAAATAAAAGCAGTAATGTCCTGAACAAGCTGAATGTTTTGATACCAAGATTGCTAAAATCCCTGAAAGTGTGATTGAGTTTTATGTTCCGATTAAGGTTTCCCAGCCAAATCAAGTCGCCTCACAGGAGCCTCAGATCGCAGCTGTACATGGACTTAACATTAAGATCTAAATCCATGTGCTGCAATAATGGCCTCCAATGTGAACGCAGCTTTAGAAATACGTATTTTTCATTCTTTCATTTGTATCGGCCTTCCTCTCTGGTGTTTCATTCCAAAGTCTTCTGCCCCCTCCTGCCTCCACCATATAAAATGCTCTAGCTCCGCCCCTGGGAAAACGTATGCATTCAAGAAAAGATCTGCACGTCTGATCGATCAATAATGCACATTTTAAAAGAAGATTGACATTTTTTGCTAAGCATCCCTCTGAAATCCAGCTCAGAAAAGAGGCAAAACTGTGAAATATGTTTTGTTTTCTGCCATTTCTCCAAGAAAAAGTGTAATGTTCTATTTTTTTTCAAGTAGATCCAGAATTAGCTGCACAAACCGCTGTCTTCTCATCGCTTTTTCCCAGCTTGGTGTGAAACATATGGAATCCCAGAGGTGCCACAACTGCTGTCATTTATTTTTATGTTGTTTTTGAACATTTTCTATACAGTTAATCCTTTAACGCCTCAGGCGTTGTCGGTGACGCTTAAACACAGAATCTTAAACAGATTTTAATTTTTAATTGTTAACACTAGTGCTGCCAAAAACCATTATTTTAGTATTCCACTAATCAACGATTATTTTTTCCAACAAGTTGACTAGTCATGTGCAAACTAGATGTAAAACACACATCTTAACCAATATAAACTAAATAAAAACTACTGTGATAAAAGTGTGAATGCTATGAGCTGAATTTGATTTTTTTGCTGAAGATGCTTGTCCTGATAGCTGAAAATGCTTAAATTGATAGCTGAAAAGACTGAAGCTAAAAACGCTAAACATGATAGTCAGCAAAAATATTACTTAAATAGGAAATTAGACTAAAAACCTGAAAAACCTGAAAAAACCCAAGTTAGACAGCTAGCAAAGCAGCTGAAATATTAGCTAAACTCCAAAATAGAAAAAAAACTGAAAAAAATCCTAAATTATCCAAAATAACTAGAATAAAGCTGAAATATAAGCTAAACTCCAAATTAGCCTCAACAACTAAAAAAACCCTAAATTAGCCAAGATAGCTAGCATGTAGCTAAAATTTAAGGTAAACTTAAAATTAGCAAAAGAAGAAAAAAAATTCTTTTCTTCCTGAAAATTCTTAAATTAGCCAAGATAGCATGTAACTGAAATATTAGCTAAACTCCTAAACAGCCTAAAAAACAAAGAAAAGCTTGAATTAGCCAAGATAGCATGTAACTGAAATATTAGCTAAACTCCTAAACAGCCTAAAAAACAAAGAAAAGCTTGAATTAGCCAAAAAGCTGTCATAATACCATTTCAACTTTCAGCTTTACTACACTCTGACTCCATACAATCTAAAGTACCGACTAATCCACTATTAAATTAGTCGTCGACTATCTTAATAGTCGATCAGTCGACTAATCGTGGCGGCTCTAGTTAACACGCCAATTCCAGTAGATTCTGAAGGAGAAAAGCGGCCTGAATTATTGTGTTAACAATTAAAAAAATACATTTTTAGTTTTATGAAAAATATGAACTTCTTTGTGGAGAGCTGAATGTAAGAACATGCAGCCACGTGACTGCTACACAGAAGAACAAGATGTTTTTTCACCATGAATGACTCAAAAATGGACAAATCCATCAAATGTTGTTTAAGGACCGAACTGCCCAACCGGGATGAGGCTAAACGCTGGTTTGCTTCAGCGAGAAGCCGTCGCTGGCAGGTTTTGAAGGTGCTGCCTGCAGTTTCCTGGCATTGACTCCCAGAGTGGGCTCGCTCTCACGCAAACTCAGTGGCATCTCACCAAAATTATGCAACCAACTTGTATGGCTGCATTTGCACAGGAGGGCGTCGAACCATCATCTGCTCCACTTGGAGGCGGAAAGATGGAGGCCTCCAGGGTTCAGGATGAGGACCAGTTTCCTCAGGAGGTCCTCATGACCCCCCCCACTCACACACGCGCGCGCGCACACGCACTGCTGTCATCCTCACACCCCCCATACAGATTCAGGGCAGGGAGTCACACAAACCCCCCAGTCCTCCATCCAAGCTGCTCCTCAACTTTGCTCTGATCTCTCCGCAGCGCGTGCACTGCTTCACCCACTCACGGTGGGGACGCGGGGGCCAAAGTTTGTGCAGACACGTGAAGTCTGCAGCGTGGAACGTGACGGGCGCGCGAGCCCCCCCGTTCTTACTACAAAGTTTGATCTGCAGCGACGCACCTGCAGGAGCGCATCACCACCTTTACCTGATTACACAGCCAGAACTGCCGCATGCACGCACGGCTCCACGGCCACGCACGCACGCGGCGCTGCAGCTGCATGCTGCGCGCGTGCGTGAGCGCGCGGGAGTGACCACCTATCTCTACCATCTGCATGCACCTGTCGGATTTCA
>NC_050527.1:25151331-25155372 GCF_002922805.2 Oryzias melastigma | reverse complement strand
CGGGAGGAGGAGGACAGGAGAGAGGAGATGCAGAGGAGCTAATTCAATAAAAAGATGAAGGGAAGATCTGCGCTCTTACCTTGGAAGGGAACATAGGACATGTTCCGGCAGCTCTGACCGCGCGCTCTCGGTGCTCAGAAGTCACGCGGAACCGAACCAGACAGAAAAGAGAAAAAAGCTGAATTAAAAGGCGCGCGGTGGTCAGAGCCGCAGCAGCGCGCGGGATTCCGCTGCGCTCGCAGCGGGCTTCATCATCTTCATCATCATCATCCGCCGGTTCGACATGCAGGATGCAGAAATGCGTGCACGCGCCCGCTCAAGTGTGTGTGCGCGCGAAAGAGGGAGGAGGAGGAGGAGATGGATGGATGGAGGAGGAGGAGGAGGGCTGGGCGCACGCGCGCCTTGTCTGTGAGTGGGCGCGCACGCTCCCTAATATCCAGAGCCTATCTTTAGATGCGTTCACGTGAGCGCGCCTCCTGAAAAGATTGGCTGTTGGAATAATGCTGGAGTTCAGTGCGCGGCCCCGGGGGCTGGAGCGCGTGCGTGCGGCTCTTCATTCACGCGCCACACTCCTCGGAGGAGAAACTCTTAAGTTGGAATCTATTCGCTCTAAAATGTGGAGAAACTTTCAAAATAAGTCATGAAGTCAAAATAAAAGCTCAGAAGTTTGCAATGATTATGTAGAATAGAATAGAATAGAATAGAATAAAATAGAATAGAATAGAATATTTTTATGGAGAGTTAAATATTGAAAGTTATGTAAGGTTTAAATTGATTTATTCTGAAATAAAATTCCTGCCTTTTTAGTTTTCATAATTATGTTCAAAAGTTAATGTTTTAAAGTTTCAAAAATTGGCATCCTGCTAGCTTTTTTGGACAATTTACTACGATATTTTAGGCTATTTTGGAGTTTAGCTAATATTTCAGCTACATGCTAGCTGTTTTGGCTAATTTAGGCTTATTTTAAAAGCTTTTTAGACTGGAGTTTAGCTAATTGATAGGGAAGTACATACATTTATGTACAACCATATCGCTAATATTTACATGCTTTTTAAAGTCTTTTTTCAGTTTTTAGGCTATTTTGAAGTTTAGCTAATATTTCAGCTACATGCTAGCTGTTTTGGCTAACTTACATTGTGTCCGAATTCCTCCTCTAATCATTATATAGTGCGTTTGCCATTTTCTAATTTATTCATCCATTAATTCATTTTCCGAATCTATTAATTCCAAATCGAGTGCACTCGAAATTTCACAGAACTCTTTTGCCAAAAAGTAGCGCACATCGATGCTCAGTAGATTAGCGAATATAGACCACAATGCATTGCGGTTGAACAATTTCTAACAAAAAAAACATGTAGAAATGCAATATTTAGATAAACCATCCACATTTTCATCATCAGAACACAGTGGATTCATAAATAAATGTTGTGAAATGTTCGGATTTATTCGATTTTCACTTTGTGAAATCAGTTTCAAAGGGAACCAGAGACAGTCATCAGTCCAGATTTAACTGTTAAAAAAAAAAAAACATTTGGTAAATCAGGAATAATACTTCAGTTCATCAAATTCACATTTTATCTGTCCCAAGCTAATACATTTACTATATAATAATGCTAAATAATTATGTTAAGTAGATATTTTTTTATTATTTATAATATATTTGTTATATGCTGAAGTTTTTATAGGCTCATTTAGAGTTTATCTTCTAGTTAGCAACATGCTAACGTTTTTGGCTAATTTAGTTTACTGAGGAATTTTAGGCTATTTTGGAGTTTAGCTAGTATTTTAGCAACAACCTAGTTTTTTTGGCTAATTTGTTATCTACAAAGATTTTTATGTTAATTTGGAGTTTAGCTTCTATTGTAGCAACATGCTAATGTTTTTGGCTAATTTAGTTTACTGAGGAATTTTAGGCTAGTTTGGAGTTTGGCTAATATTTAAGCAACAAGCTAGCTTTTTGGCTAATTTAGCATCTACTATGGTTTTTTGGGCTAATTTAGAGTTTAACTCATATTTAAGCAACACACTAAATATTTTGGCAAAATTGGCATGTATTGGGGATTTTTAAGCAATTTTACCTAAAAGTTTTAAGAAATTTAGGTCAACTTCAGCGCTCTTTCAACAAAACGTCCCGTCTTTTATCAAATTTAACATTTTGTGAAAAGCTTTTGCATTTGCAGTAAATCCCTTCAGCAAATAAAATAAACTGCGTCACCATTTTCAGCAAAAAGCTTCAGCATCTTTAGCGACTACTTTCATCAAAAAGCACACTAGCATTATCACATCTTTCCTAGTTCCTTTATGTGATCTTCTCAGAACAATTAAAGCTAAACCATTTTAAAAACTAAACCAATAGTCGATCCTCCTGTCATAGTTCACACTGCAGAAGGGTAGAATAAAAAGTCATGTTTTTTGTGGGTCTCGACTGGCCAGATTGAAGAAAAAAAAAAAAAAAAATCATGGTTTTCATATAGTGTTTTGGGGGCTGGGCCAAATGTGGAGGCGGGCCGGATCTGGCCCGGGGGCCGTAGTAGACCTCACGCAGCGTCATTCTACTAATATATTCACCGTCTCTCCT
The DNA here is from genome assembly GCF_002922805.2 of Oryzias melastigma. Lineage (NCBI taxonomy): Eukaryota > Metazoa > Chordata > Actinopteri > Beloniformes > Adrianichthyidae > Oryzias > Oryzias melastigma. Next base: position 25,152,794 of record NC_050527.1, on the reverse strand, counting down.
CTGGAGATCTCCGAACCATCTCAGTCTGGACTGTATCTCCAAACCTCCAACCTCTGATGGAGTCATTCCTGATCTATCCTGGTCACTCCCAAAGAGAACCTCATCATCTTCATCTCTGTTCCTGTCTCTTCCTGTCTGTAGGCCGAACAAACATGGCTGCTCTCACACGTTTTCTACACCTTTCCTTTCATACGAGCTGAAACTCTTCTCTGCTCTCACTATAAATCACAGCATCATCTGCAAACATCATAGTCCGTGGTGATTCCTGTTTAATCATCCGTCAGTCTGTCCATCACCATTGCAAACAGGAAGAGGCTCCGCCCACAGCACACCTCACCACTGTCTTACAGCCCTCATCCATGTCCTGCTCTGATCCAACATACTTCTCTGTCACTTTCTCATAAAACCACAGTTCCTCTCTCTGTCATAAGGTTCATCAGATCTACAAAGACACAGTGGAGCTCTCTCTGATTTTACAATTCACTCTAAATTGTTTGCAAATTGAAAATTCTAAACATTCACTGAAATGATTTTAGGATATAAAAGTAGCTAAAACAGAAAAACTGCTGTTAAGTACATAATGTTGGTTAGAAGTTCATGAAACACAGAAGTTTGACGTGTGATACATGAAAAATGCAGGAAGTAACATATTAAATAAAGACTTCTTTGACACCAGAAAGTGTCAAAGAAGGTGGTAAAAACATAAAAATATGAATTATATTCGTTTTGAATGGAAGACAAAATTCTTTACCTCTTTCTTACAGCTTTTGATGAGATTCTAAAAAATAACATAAGTAAAAACACACATAAATGCAAACCTGACAGTTACAGACCCACTCTGACAACATGCTTTATTTTTGGTGTACAACAAAATCCCTTTTCTAATGATGAAGGGCAAATACAACAAAAAATAAGCTTTTAACTGCATTTCTGTGTATTTCTTTATTCAAATGGTTGTAAATCAGGAGCAGACGAAAAAACAATGTTCGAAAAAGAAGATTGTAGATGTTCAATCTACAAACCAACAACTCAGATTTAAGTTTCTAAAGAACTTTGTCACTCTGCAAAAAGGCTTTTGATTAGGGCTAAAAACAACATAAATATAACGAAAAGACCACTGGGAACGCTTTGAAAAGAGATCAGAAGATGATCAGAGAGGGACAAAAATGGATCATGAATTGTTAAAATGGTCCCAACTTTCCTTTGGGACAAAGCCAGATTTCAACCAGGACATGAAAACCAAAAATTCACAATCGCCACAAAATATGAACACATTTTTAAAGAAATGTAATGTTAAAAATCCTCTGGTGTCCCATTAAATCAAACACCTGCAAAGGTTTCATGAACCTGAAAATGACAGAAGAGACCCAAATAACACAGGAACATCAGAACAGAAAAGAATAGAATAGAATAGAATAGAATAGAATAGAATAGAATAGAATAGAATAGAATAGAATAGAATA
>NC_050527.1:25130802-25151074 GCF_002922805.2 Oryzias melastigma | reverse complement strand
AGAATAGAATAGAATAGAATAGAATAGAATAAGAGAAAATAGAATAGAATAGAATAGAATAGAATAAGAGAAAATAGAATAGAATAAAATAGAATAGAATAGAATAGAATAGATGTGAAACATCCTATGAAAGTCTGTATATTTTCCCACATTTTTGGATAAATACACATTTAACATCAATTTGAGGATCACTGAGTGATATAACTTGACATTAAAAATGTTTTAATTCTATTTAAAACTTTCTATGAAACTTTAGTTTTAAAAGAATGTAATTTCTGCTTATGTTTAAGTTCAGACACTTCACACCTTAAGGCACTGATAAAAAACGTCTTAATGATTCGATTTAAGCCAATAAAGCAAAAATAGCTGATAGGAGGCAGAAGGTTCAACCTTTGACCTCTATTAAAATATAAATATTTGTTCAGATTTGTTTGATTTTTATTAAATCACTTTATTTTTTAGAAAGTTTTCAAAATAAGATTGATTAATATATGAACATTTTTAGGACAGAGCTGATTATTTGATGAGGGTGTCCTAAATTTTTCACGACTGTAAGAAAAATAAAAGCTGAAACATTAAAAGGTTATCTGAATAAATGACATCTCATTTGTAGTAATTCCTGTTTTTTAAGACTTCTCACAATAATCAGCTTTAAAAGTTTGATTTTCTTTGCATTTTGACAAACGTTTGTTCACGTCTAAAAATAAAACTTTCAAATTAAACTCTTTGCACTCTCAAAAACCTGCATATTGTTCCAAAATGTTCAGATATTTGTCGTTTTCTGATTATGTTCTGGTTTATTTTTTCATTTTTTTTACATTCTTTATCATTTCTTAAATCAAAATGTTAGTTCTTGTAAGAGGTAAACAAGCATAAAATGTAACCAAAGTAACACATCAGTGCAAACATCTGTAAGAAAGTTTGGGTTGAAGTGAGGAATGAAACATGGTGTCTTCACGAGCCCACTGACAACACGCTTCCCACGGTCATCAAACTTTAATATTTAATAAAAACTATTACTTTAATGCTTAAAAGTATTTGATCAGAACTTAAAAAGTATCATTTGTGATATTGAGCATGATTTTTTTCTTCAGATAAACTGGCTTGAGGCTTTTCGAAAGCAAAGCTGATTTATCGGAGGGACCATGAAGGCAACACGCTGAAGAACCTTCTTCGTTGGTGAAGTGATGTCTCCCTCTAGTGTCCGAAAGCAGCAACTGCAAGATTAATTTACTGAATCCAATTTTACAAGCGAATGTCTTGTGTCCTGATTTGACATCAAATAATTTAAATATAAAAGATGGACAATAATTTCTATTTTTTTTTTCATTTATTTTTAAAAATGAAGGTGATGTTAAATAAATGTAAAATTATTTCAGAAATGTAAAAGTCTGTAAAGATTTGTATTAAAGCCACCGTGTTGTTGAAAAAACAGCTTTTTTTAGGGCTGCTGTTGCTAAGATCATCAGTATTTTTGTTTTTTAAAGAGTTGCTGCAACAGTGTTTGCAGCAGCTGCGTTATCAGCCTGCAGACGCAGCAGCAGCATCTCAACAATTAGGATGTTTGGCATTCCTGCTGCTGTGTTTGCAGATTTTCTTATTGAGAACTGTCTATTTTCATACAGGTGACAGCATGCTAGAGATGCTGAACAAATCAACAGCTCCAAGATCTCAGCAGTGATGCGTCTCCTTCCTGCAGCTGTGATTTTACCTGCTGATGGTGAAAAAGAAAAAAAAAAATTCAGCATCTGGTTTAAAGCTGAACTAGTGTTAACTCAACACAGTAAAAACGGTTCAATATTCCTTCATTTTAGTGAACATTTGGTTCATCATTTTCTTTGCAGAGAATCAAATGGCTTTGCTGGATCCAAATGTGAAATACATAAATAAAAACTAGCATTGTGCAGTTTGATTTTAAGGGAAAATTTGACTTTTTAAGCAGCAGAACATCAGTTAAAAACAAGCAAAAATACTCAAGTTACCTCGAATTATCTTTTACTGTAGAACAACTCAAACTTTATTAGTAATCAATTTTCTTGTTTCAGAACAGAAAAAGGCAAGAAAGATTTATTAATACAAATATGTGGATAATTTAATATTTAAACAATAGAGTATTTCTTTAATTGATAAAACTTGGGTAATATTAAAAAAAATATATCCCTTTTTAATATTATTAAATCAGACTGATATATTTACTATTACAGACCCAACGTCCATTTGACACAAGAAACAAAAAGAAAATAAGAATATAAAAATAAAACAATTCATGATAGTGGTATAAAAGCCAATAAAAAACATACATACATAAATGACCAAGTATTATAAACCTGAAACACATAAACATGTACATCTATTGTTTTAGGATATTTTTAAAATATTAAAATACTAAATATATATTATATTTACTAACAAAATCTTGTAGTTTGATCTGAGTGAACCGTAAAGTTTATCGACGAACACGCCTCACACACAGCAAAGACTCCCAACAGTAAAAGTACAAATACTTACATATTTTTAAATGTAATGGAGTAAAATTGATGTATTTTTTTTTTAAGATAACTGAGGTTTAAATAGTATAAACCAAAAAAAGTATTTAAATTTACAAGAAAAGTAGACAAATGCTGAAAAAACCTGAATAATTCTTCACAGGATGGAATGTTGAAAAGGTTCACCAAACTACAGAAAAACTGTGAGAAGAAACATAAAATGAATAAACCGCAAACATAATTAAACTATAAAATATACATAAGACTCCTGAAAAGTGTGAAAAAATATGATCAAAATGAAAATGTTAAAAACTCACCTAGCTAAAAAAAAAATGAGTGTTAGGTTGTTAATCAGAAGCTAAATAAAAATAGTGCAAAATTTAATATAAATACAGAAAAATAGATAAAAAGAGAAAAACAATAAAATCCTAAAATCAAACTTTAAAGGAAGTGAAGACTAAAAATACAGATGCTAGTTCCTGGAGAGAAATATTTCTGTAATTTTATGAACAAAAATGAGATGTCAAAAAGTAGAGTTGTGCTTTAAAAGCAACTTTAGAGAAGTTTGAATAATCTATTAATATCCTGGAGTTTAAAGCTTTTAAAGTGTATTTCTAAAAAATAATTTTGTGTCATCTAACAAACGTACCTGACCTTAAACAGTTGAAATACTTATTTTAATACGTGAGGAAAGCAGAAACATCGAAAACTCAAATTAGTTGATTAAATTCAAGAAAAAAAGTTCAGAAAAGGTGAAACTTGATTTTATTGTTTTTGTTACATAGGTGTATTAATGCAGAATATACAGGTACAAACATCATTTCTCCCCAAAAAATACATCAAGCTGAACTTGACTATCAGAGAAGGAACCTCGATGCTGTCGTCGTCTGTCTTTCCTCCTACATTAACAGCACAGCCTAGAACGAGTACGGGACAGAACACACAAATACATTCAGCAGCATCACCTGGAAGGTTCACCACGCCCATGGGAGAAAACTACAGTCAAGAAGCCACTGAGGAGGAGGAGGAGGAGGAAGAGGAGGAGGAGGAGGAAGAGTGCAGGAAAACAAAGAGTTTTGCATTGATGTAACGTGTGCTGTTTTCATCGTCCACCTTCACCAAATGTTCACGTCGGGTAACTTCACTGACTATCTTACAGACAAATATTCGTATAAAATATAAACTCTGAAGTTTGCACAGTTTTTCAGATTCATGTGAATGAAACTCCTTTTTCCACAAACACTAACAGTCAGTTTTTGACTCGTGCATACATTCTCAGTTGAGGGATCAAAGAGGATGTTGGTTGAGGTCTAAAGCATGGATAGTTTTATTTTGAGGACTGGAATGTAAAGCAACATTTTTAGAAATTTATTCTGAAGATTGGTCGTTTTTTTTTTTTTTGACTGAATACAAATCTGGATCTTGTGTGACTGCAGGACAGATTCCTTTTCTGTTTATTTTATTGTCTGAAACTCACCTATTGTCCCTGAATTCACCCCGACTGTCTCAGATTATTCTCTGTGTTCTATCCATTGACTGTTTCTGAGAACTGGACTGAGTGAGTGTGATGTCATCCATACAAAATGGCTCACTTCCTGCTCCAATTCAGTTGTCATTTGTTCGTGATATGGAAGCCGCCATGTTGGAACCAAGTGTCGTAAAAAGGAGCTATGTCTGAATTCTTTACTTAATCCCTAACTACTAAAAAGCTATCTAGTGCGGGACTATCTACTGCAGGACTATCTACTGCAGGACTATCTACTGCCGGACTGTGTGGTGCAGGACTGTCTAGTGTCTGACTGTCTAGTGTAGGACTATCTAGTGCGGGACTGTCTGGTGCGAGACCGTCTAGTGCGAGACCGTCTAGTGCGGGACTGTCTGATGCAGGACAGTGTGCGGGACTGTCTGGTGCGGGACCGTCAGGTGCGAGACCGTCTAGTGCGGAACCGTCTAGTGCGGGACTGTCTGGTGCGGGACTGTCTGGTGCGGGACTATATAGTGCAGGACTATCTACTGCAGGACTATCTAGGGCGGGACTATCTACTGCAGGACTATCTAGTGCGGGACTGTCTAGTGCGGAACTATCTAGTGCGGGACTGTCTAGTGCGGGACTGTCTAGTGCAGGACTATCTAGTGCAGGACTATCTAGTGCAGGACTATCTAGTGTAGGACTGTCTAGTGCGGGACTGTCTAGTGCAGGACTATCTACTGCAGGACTATCTACTGCAGGACTATCTAGTGCGGGACTATCTAGTGCGGTACTATCTAGTGCGGGACTGTCTAGTGCGGGACTGTTTAGTGCGGGACTATCTAGTGCGGGACTATCTACTGCAGGACTATCTAGTGCGGGACTGTCTAGTGCGGGACCATCTAGTGCCCTGGATTTTACAAGAAATTCAGACATCATTCTCTCTAAATCTGTCAAATGTTTTGAACGTTGGATGTGAGACCACATAGTTTAATTGAACCATCTGCTTGGTCGGTTTTTGACTTAACCTTCACAACAGACAATCAGAATACTTAGAATGCCAGAGGGGAGGGGTCGCTCAGTCCAATTTTCATATACAGTCAACGGTTCTATCTAAGGGCCTAAAACAGAAATGCACAGAGATCCAAAAATTTATGAACTTAAACATTTGATTTTGAATTTTCATTGATGCCACACAAAATCTCAACAAGCTAAAGACTAAAGTTCCTCTGGTGGACTTCTGGGTGCTACCATTCACTTGATAGAGCCTCCAACAACGATCAGTGTAGCCCAAGCTGAACGTGCGATCAACCACTGATGCCTACAGAAACCAGATTAGGACATTTTTAAGCCAACAACTTCTTAACTATTTTGAGATAACATCTGTCGCTTTTTAGGAAATTCCGTTTAGATTTCATGAGGTCCAGAGCGGTCATTCAGCAAGCGCAAGGAAACCAAAGTTCACAAGTTCTCAACTTGTGTTGACCTTAAGTTGTAAAAACAAATCAAAAAGTGGGAGGAGTCTCAACTTTTTTCACATTGGACTTTGCATTTTTCGTTTGGTTGCTGTGATTGTTCTGAGCTGGCCTGCCCTCAAAGGGCATGATTTCCTAGACCCTTATTTCCTAGACAGTGCCACCTACTGGTACAAATGAATTAAAAAATATTGAATATTTGCTTTCAAAAATACTTTTGCAGCATAAACGTTTTTAGATGCGTAGTGCTTCATCTCGCATTCATTCAGCCTCTGCCTCAAAGCGCGTCAATGCCAGGCAGAGATACCTGATCGGATAGAATCTAGACCAATCAGCAGGCTGGGACAAATATTACACAAAACTAAACTAATGAACGAAAAACCAAAGATAGGGCGAAAGCGATGTAAGGCACAACACATCTAAAAACGTTTGAGCTGCACACGAGAAAATATTTTTTGAATGCAAAAAAAAAGTTTGCAAACGCAAAAATATTTCTGAATGCAAAAAACGTTTTTGAAAGCGAATATTAAGTGTTTTTATTTTCAAATTAGGATTTTTTTTTTATTCTTAACACTTTACATTTTGTTTGCAATTTAGAACATTTTTATCTCAAAACTGTGACTTTTGCTTGCAATATGTTGACACAAAAATAACTTTGCAGAAAGTGAGATGAGGCACAACGCATTTGATAACGTTTGCGCTGCAAATGCAAAAATATTTTTAAAGCAAAAAAAGTTGCAATCCCAAAAATATTTTTTTAAAGCAAAAAAAAATGTAACAATTGCTAAAATATTTTTGTTTGCAATTTAGAAAATTTCGATCTCAAAACTGTGACTTTTGGTTGCAAAATGGCACGAAAATCAATTCATACACCTTAACATGACTCAAGTCACCTGATTGGTCAGTTTAATGCAACTGACCAATAAGTAGATTCACAACTGATTTAGGCACAATGCAACCATGTAAAAAGTTACTTAAATGAATAAATAAAAATATTCTATTGTAACAATTTATTCATTATACACTATAAAACAAAAGCCACCAGTGGCTCCTATTTCTAAGACAATCTAAAAGTGCAACAGAATAGAACAAATAAATAACCTTGTAGTGTACAGTTTCATATTAATCAACACTAATGAGAAAGAATAAAACCTCCAGATCATTTGTGGCTTGGAGAACCAAAATCGAAACTTATTTAGAAAGAAGAGAACTCTTTTTTGATCGTGCTTTTTTTGTGTCCATTATAGAGCCAGCATGGGTCTAAAAACGTCACCACAGAATCTAGTCTTTGGCCGTGTCCAAATTCCCAAATAACCCCTAAATGAGTGTATAGTGCGGTTTTATCCAGTGCTTTGTATTTTAATAAATGCTGTGAACATTAACGCATGTGATTAACTAAACAGTATTACCGTGTTAATATTCATTAACACAAACTAATTGCACTTTGAGGAGCAGCAGTCCTTCGCTGTCGATTCAGGCGATCGAAGCTGCATATTGTCATACAATTTATCTAGTAAAACATTGTGATTAATAGTGATAATTACAACACAAAAGTGGGATTTTTTTTAAATTGATTGACAGCCTTAATTAAAAATAATGTACAGTTTTGTATGCGAATTTATATTGCGATTCATTTTTTCCCAGGTTTGCGATTAATTAGTTAATTTTTTTTAATCGATTCTCGGCTCTAATTTTAATACAATTCAGACACAATTTTTATTTTAAGCACCAAATGTGATGCCATCTGCCAAAGCAAACACCAAATAAATATGAACATTTTATGAAGACTTCTTATTAGGGATGCAGGAAAAATAAAATCGATTCAGTGATATATCGCGATACTTCATTTGATAACATTTGTATCAATGATGGCAATATTAAATTAATTATTAATGAGGATCCTTCAGTGTCTTACTTTTATTTACCAATTTTTTTTCCCTATGCTGAAAATATTATATGGTGAAAACCAGACAATTTTGAATTACGGACAAATATTTCTTAATTTACCAAATTAAAAGCACCAGGAATTTGTTTGGGTAAAAGTAACTTGGATATGAGATACAGTTGCAGTGCTTGATGTTGTGATAAATACTTTTTAACATTTTATTACAATTAATAAATTAATTAATTAATTAATAAAGTTTTTTTCTGATCATACTTTTGAAAAAATGTAACAATGTGTTCAGGTACAGACTTAGGATATATCACAATACATATCGCATCGTGAGCTCAGTATCACGATACAGATTGACTCTTGCCAATACACACCTCTACTGATTATGAATCCACTGTGTTCTAATTATGAAAACTTGAATAGTTTTAAAAAAGTAAATTGACATAAATTTATTCAAACACAATGCATTCTGGTCCATATTTGCCAATCGAGTGGCACAGATTATTGAATATATATGAGAACTGGACTGAGTGACTCCTCCCTCCTGGTGTTCCAAACAGGAAGTAACAACGGCTTCAATAAGCCAAAATCCCATCGACTTCTCAAGAGAAATAAATAACTATTAATCACTCAGAATAACAATTCTTGCTCTGGTACATTTTTTTTAACATCTTGTTAATAATCCTATTTTTTTTTCATATTTTTTCTGTAGCTCAAGTTATTCAAGGTATAAACTGACCAATCAGATGACCAATAAAAGTAGGTGGAGCCTATCGTGTCCAACATTCAAAACTTTTGATATATTACGTTTGGCCTGCTTTCAAGAATTAGGGGTGTGGTCTTCCAACAAGCTCTCCCTTGATTGGTGAGAGCAGTTGCCATAGAAACTCAGACTAGCTCAGACCAATCACTCCTTACTGATTATTTATGGTTCCAACATGGCGGCTTCCGTATCACAAAAAAATAGCGACAGAATTTAATTAATTTGGTTGTAACCAGAAATAAATGGTTTTCTATGGGGGACGTCACACTCGCTCTGTCCAGTTCTCATATACAGTCAGTGGAACCTGCTGAAGATGATTTGTTTGATTTTTTTTTCAATTAATCTAATTGATTTCATTATTGAATCATTGTTTCTGACCAGAGTTTCATTGGTTTGCACTGATAATGAGATTCTGGTGAACGTGACGACCCAGGACTGACTTAGTTTGGACACTTTACATTCAAACCCACATACAGCCAACAGCAGCAGTCCCTGATGATGATACCACCTCCACAGGTACAAATCCACACTTTTGACTGATGGTTCAATCGCTCTAAAAACGTACTTAATAACAGCAGAACTGAACCAGTACAAACCCTGATTTCAATTATAGCAGATTTGAGACCATGTTAGCTTAATGGAAACTGCACCTTTAATTGGAAGTCGTTTTTTATGAGTGACATCACACTCACTCGGTCCACTTCTCACACACATTGAAGCGCATCAATGCAGAGAAGAAGTTTATAATTGTAGATTTGGACACAATGCTGAATGCCCTGTACAGTCCTTTAAATGGTGAGTGAATTTGGACAAAGTGTTACTCTGATTTTATAGCGTCTTTAAAAGGAGACAAGATGCATATTTGGTGGTTCTAAAACCATTACAGATTTTCAAATAAGGGGCCTTGACAGTAAATTAAATAAGTGCATCCCCCTCCCTCAGTGTTGTGCATGTTTGGATGTGCTTTACCACGAAACTGCCACGACATTTGTGACATTTCGTTATATTTCTGAGCTTTCTCCGGTCATCCCTGTTGCAGCTTAAAGAGGAGAACGATCACCAATGAGCTGTAAAGGAAAAACTGCAAAAACAGAGAAAGACGTTTTTTTTTCTTTAAACTTGCAAAAGTCTTGACGTCTTTGTGTTAATCCTCTGAGGAGCAAAGCTCTTGTGATCTTGGCAACAGTTCAGAAAACGATTCCTCAAAAAGCTGCTTAAAAGCTGAACTTAAATAACTGATGCTGGTTCATGACCGTCGTGTATGCAGGGGCGTTCTCGTTCTTTCTCTCCCCAAAAACAAACCACCAGGAGGTCCAGACAGTTCCCTCTTCACTGTCAAATGAGATCAATGCAAAGGCATATTCCAAAGGTAACAGTACAAATATCAGAAACACCAGCAAAGAGGGACGTTTAGTTGGAACAGTGATAGGAGTAATAGTGTAGAGGTGTCACCGTGAGAGAAACCTGGATCCTGATCGGGTTTGTACTTTACACACTGCCGTACGTGAGGTACACCGCGGTCCTGTGGCGAGCCAAAACCCTCGCCGTGTCAGTACAGACTCATGTTCTCCCATTCCACCAGGTACTGTACCTTCCCATCTGGTGTGATGCGTTTCGCCAAGATCCTCACCGCCTCCCCCCCTCCCCAGCCTCTGCCGACAGTCCCGTCCCCTCCTACGAGTCCCATCCCAATTCCACCTCCTCCTGCTCCGCCCACACCGGCCTGACAAGGAGGCGCGTCCCGTAAAATGAGGGGCTCCAGTGGCTTCTGCCCCGACTGGTGCTGGTGGCTGTGGTAGTGCTGGTGGTGGTGGTGGTGGTTGCCTTCGGGGTTGAGGGGGTACGATAAGCAGGAGGGGGGTAAACGGCAGTTGTCCTCCAAACTGGAAGGAGAAACGTAAAAGAGAACGAATCTAAATGCATCATTTTAAATGAATTCTTGGAGGAGAAACAACCCACCTCTCCATAAATCCTGCATTCATTCTGACCGTCTGTAAACTTAACATCAACATTCTTATCAATTTGATCCAACTGTCAGGTTTTTAAAAACGACAAAGAAAACAAAAAGTCATTTTTACTTAAAATCCCTCCATTTATCTTTTTCTCAACAAAGTGAATCCTGTTTCATTCATCCTATAGATTCCTTTATGTTCTATTGGGAAGTATTTCCAGACTTCCTGAAGACATTCCCAAAACCAGTGGACTCCAACCTTTTAGGAAGCCCAATACATTGATCCCGATCGATGTGTCGGTAGATCATGGGCCATAAAAATGAATTAACAAAAAATAAAAATATTAGGGCAGGCAATCGATTAAAAAAATTAACTAATTAATCACAAATCTGGAAAAAATTAATCGCGATTAATTGAATTTTTTTTTTTTGTATCTGCCAGCCACTTATTATCTGCAAACAATCAAAATATGAAATCTCACACAAAATGTTACATTTAGAACGCTCATTTTTAACCCTTTGGAACCTAAAGGGTCTAAAACTCAGTTTTTGTCTACTTTTGAATTTACTTCTATTTTCAGTTTTAAAGACGACCTGCTGCTTATTTGGTATAATTTAATCCAACACAACCTCTACTATGTGACACGACCTTTATTTGGTCATTTTTCCATGTTATATTCACACACTAGACATAAACTTATATAAAAACAGAAAATTCCATCTGGAAAAATGGGATTCATTTTTGCTGTGGAAACACCAAAAATGTTTTTAAAACATAGAATGAAAGTTTTTGATGCAATTTTATGAAAACAACAAGAATAAAATTTGTCAACTAACTAATCAACATGTTTTTGAATGAAAATACAAAAAAACATGTATCCCCAAAAATAAGACTTTCTCTCCTAAGAGCTCTGCTGTCTGTTTACATTTGTCCTGGAATTCAGATTTTCTTTTTTTCCTTTTTTCTCACAAACTTTTTTTATTATGCTGGTAAAAAATAATGAAACACTTTTTTTGAGAGAAGTTGGATCCAGCTGGATTTCAGGTCGGTTTGGCTCCGCCCCCACCCTTCATAGCAGGTGATTGTGAACACGATCGCTGCAGCTTCATGTAAGGTTCTGGGACGGGCAGTACAGGCGGCTGCCTGGGACGAAAATTTAAAGGGGATCCAGATCAGCGCTTGGAGAAAAAAATTGCACCAATTTGGTTTCCTATTATTTATTCAATCACTGTGTTTGCAACGGCCTGAAATCAGTGAATTGGCGCCCCCTACAGCTGCTCGTGCTCAGCTGACAGGAGAGGAGCACATGGGCGCTCCTGTCAGCTGAGAAGGCGCCGGAAAGGTGTGTAAAGAAAAAGGGAAGGGTGAAAACTGCCTTTTTAATTCAAATTGTGAGGATCAGGAGCAGATTTTTAAAAAATCAATTTGAAAAAGCTTTCAGTTGTGGTGTAGAAACTGAAATGGGCGGGGCCACAGTCTCCTTGCTCAGCTCCATTCTGATGCATCCACTTGCAGACAAATAGATCCATGTACGTCTATTTTTTCACTATCTGAACTGAAATCTGACTCAAAACGACTGGATAGCTGCAATATTGCTCGCCATTTTTGTTGCACCGCTAATGTTAGCTTGAGGTTGTGATGGGCTGTAAGCTAGTGGGAGAGAGTGTAAACAGAGGGATGATGGGATATCTTCTGTACCAACAGCCCCGCCCACAACTCGTTTTCTTGAATTTCTGATGAACTACTTGGTTGTGGAGCTCTGATTTAAGCACATCGAAAAACGACGTCAATTTTTGATGCGCCGTTCTTAACTATGGGTCAATATGTGACAACTTGGGAATGAAAATGTGTTGATTTGAGAAGATGTAGGAAATATTTTCTGAAGTACAGAAATTGGCACCGATTAGGAAGATAAACCGAAACAAAAGAACCTCTTTGGCACCCGAACCGAATAAAACCTAATCGCTGCCTCACCCTAAGTGTAGCCTCACTTAGCCCCGCCCCTTTTTACAGTTCTTTCAAATCAAGTTGAGAGTGGAGTCCTGTCGTAATAGTCATGAAGATAACCTGTTGTAGTGATGGAAGTTGGCGGGGAGTGCAGTATTTCCGTTGTAAGCAGAGTGGTACAGCGCGTACATCCGCTTCGGAGGAGAACTGTGGACAAAAAAAGAAGAACACTTTTCCTTCACAGTAAACTCCAGAAACATTTTTAAAAGACGGAATTCACCCAACTTTTAGGTTTGCATTTTATTCGCTTGTCTGCATTACCTGACGTTAAAAAACCAGCAGACAGGAGGCAGCTGGCAGCTCTTACCTTGTGTTGAGGTCCTCCTCTGATATCCTGGAGTTGTAAAGGCTGGCCCCTCCCATGTAGCCATGGCAACATGGCAGTAGCTCAATGGAGTTGGCAGGAACAGGAGGTGGACAGGCCTGGACGCAGGGGAGACGGATGGATCAACATCATCAAACACTCACATGAGCCTCCGTCTTACATTCAAATGCAAAATGGAAGAAGAAAAAGTCACATTTCGGAGTCTTCAACATTGTGGGATCATCCTTCATCCTCTGGATGGAAGCCACCTAAAGACTCTCATCACTGCACTGTGACGTCCCGCTGCACTCTGAACCTTTATCGCTCTTCTCTAGCACCACTGTTAGGAGGAGGATTATCGTTCGGCGGCTTCCAGCAACGTTGGGGCTTTTTAATGGATGTGTTCTGTCGGAGCGGCGCTGTCAGGGCGCCAGCACCACCTGGCCAAACTGTAATTGACTGCAAAGTGAGCTTGGACATGATCCCAGGCATATCAGCATTTCTACCCGTCTCCGTTTCCTCAACCTGCTCCTCCAAGACGGGCGGAGATTAGCATCAATCAGAGGAACGGCGGGCCTGGATGTGCTATTGTTCCAGGATTACAGAGCGTGCACACACAGATCAAGAGCGATGTGTAGGAGGAACAACACGGTTGAGGATGCGGAGTAAAAATAGTGAGCGGCGCATGTGATGCTGCTCGTTTCCCTGTGATCTGCGGGGAATTGATGATAATGATAAATGTGGTGCTGAGCTGCAGCTGTTGACGCCATCCATGAGTGGGTTTCAAAAAGATTGGATTGGAATTTTTACATTTTCAGGGCACAAAGCCGCCGACACCTCATCGCTCACTTTTAATCTGAAGCAGCTTTTAACGTACAGCTCAAAGGAGAGGAGAAACGAAGCGGAAGACAGACAGCCGCAGCTCGACTGCAAAGCGAACCTTCACGCCGTCGTCTGAATGACTGACAGGTTATTTGGATCACACGAGCTGTTTATCCGATGCATTTATGAAATCTGGGGGGCTCAGAGGCCGAGACCCGCCCGTCTCCACCAGCAGAGGCTCTGACCTGTGTCTCCATCACACGCCGCTTCGGTTTACGAGGCTCCGCCCCCCCCACTCTCCTCTGGCAGGGCAGTGACAGCGGGCTGTGGGCAAAAACACAAACATCAGTTTGAAGGCTTCCATGAACACTCGAGTTTAGTCCGATACTTTGAAGGTCGGCTGATGAAAGTGAAATACCAGAAAACTCGAGCAGTTTATGAAATCACAACACAGTAATCTTTGAAGACGATTTAGAAAAAAAGATCAATTCAAATCTAGAAAACAGCTAAACAATGAGGCGACGTGACAATGAAGACCGTAGAACATTTCTTATGAACTGCCTGACCAGTAAAGAGTCAAATCAGGAAAAAACAGAAAATAAATTAGAAAAATATATATTTCAAAGCAGTTCTAAAACTGGAAAGTACACAGTATAAACTTAAAGAAAATATTGGAATTTTGCATAAAAAATAATTTAGAATTTTATATATTTATACACACACACACACTATATATATATATATATATATATATATATATATATATATATTTGTTATATATTAGTATTTCTTTAACGTTTTCAGTGTTTTTTTTTTCAAATTTAATTATTTTTTATTTTGAATATTCTTTGAGGTTTACAAAGTATATTTTAAGTTTGAAATCGTTTTTAAATATGCAATTTAAGTGACTTTCTGAATTTAAAACTGTTTTCAAATGTACTTTTTCTACACTCGCTGTGTATCCATTGATTATGAAATTGTGCACATTGGATTTGTGATAGTAAATTTGGCTAATGGAAACAGAATTTTAAAAAACTCACATTTATAAAAAAAAGTTTTTGCGTTTGGAGGAAGGGGTTTGAGGTGTATCAAAATTGAGATATTTGGTAAAACTGCACATAATTACAATTCATTTCGATTCCATGACAATAGTGAAAGTGAGAAATTATTTCTAGAATTTCAAACACATTTGGTGCATATGGAAACGCAGTGACTGTAACTCTTTCTAATTTACAGACTTGTTTTCCTTTTCCTTCAAACTGATCCTAATCTGACTCCATATTTGAGTCTCCAGGTTTCTGTGAAAAAACGAGCAGAATTTTTCATTTTTGGCATTTTATTTCAAAGAAACGTCCCGTTGTGGAGTCTCACAAGCAGAAACGTTCCCTTTAATTTGGTTATTTGACCGGAGCCAGTCACTGTTTCCAGACTTTTGCCAAATTTTGAGCAGAACTTGTCTTCTAACCTGATGGTCATCAGTCTAAAGGAGAGAAAGATTCTGTGGAGCTCGCCCTGCTGCAGGGGTTCGGGTGGATTTACCGACCTTCTCCGGTGTGTGATGCTGACAGGCGGGTCTGTAATGAGCGGCGACGTATCCGATGTGAGCGGAGGCGGAGCTCGGACCTGCAGCCCGAAAAGACACTTTTTCTTCTTGATCTCTTTTCCAGAGACAAACCTAGACGACATGGAGTTGGATCATCACTTTGGGAGTAAAGTGCTTTTTTAATAACCTCTCTTTAAAGCTAATAGTGATTCTTCTGCAGCGTAACACAAAGTGTGTGCTCCCCTGATGAGATGCGCACAAACATTTCAAGGTAGCGACTATAATTAACCGCGGCATAATTAAAGCAGACATTTACAGCCTGGAGAAATCTTCTGTTTTTATTGACTGCGAAATACAAATTTTAATGAAAATCGACTTACAGCAATCACTTCACGGCTTTTAACGGCGTATTACCAACAACTCGTGTTTGGTGCTAAAATACACAGTGGTTCATTTCTCCCTTATTGAAGCTTGCATGTCTAAAATAGAACCGAACAGGCTCCACTAAGCAACACTTTAGTACTTTTATCCAGAACCAACTCGCTTTTTATCCTTTTCACCATTTGACACGGCGTACCTGTCCTTGTGGGAGTTGAGAGCGTTGAGCAGATTGTGGAATCGGTCCTGTCTCGGTGTGTCTGACAGCTAAAAAAATAAATAAATAAATTCAAGTCACGATTAAAAGTCCTGCAGATCTTTTTAGATGTGACACTGATGTGGAAAAAAAAAAACGAAAAAACATGATGCTTTTCTGGAAGACAGAAACAAAACTGACAATCACCCAAAAATTAAAGAAATGAGGAACCAAATTCAAGATGTTTATTTTTGTATAAAAATGTGACTTTTTAACATGTGAATTAATGGGAAACTGCTCTCTTTTGAATCCAGCATTCAGTGGGAATTTAAGGAACTGCAACATTTCATTTTTAGTTTAGAATGGGATGTGAAATGTGAGCTTAGATGCTAAAAATGTGTTTTTAATGATCAATTAGTGGGTAAAAGTTGCTAAATTAGTGACACAAGTCACTAAATACTTAAATTACTAAATATATATATAATATAAAATGTAAAAAATAAAATCAATATAAAAATTACAATAAATGTCAGGTATGTTGCTAAAACAATAAAAAAAGAAGAACACTACGGTACACATCACCCTAAAATGCTGAAATAATGCAAAACATTATTATTAGTTCTAGTATTTATTATTATTATTGTTTACTGTAGATAAAAAAACTGTAAAGAGTTTATTTGCTAAGTTAAAAAATAAAATTGTAAAGGTTATTTTATTTTAAAAAATGTAAAAAAAAATTATATTTTATCTAGACACTGACTTAGCACATTAAAATGCAAGACAAATAAAAAAAGAAAAGAAAAAAATGCCAAATGCTCTAAATAAATGAAAAAAAATCAATTTAGTTTACGATCACAAAATTGACTAAATTAAACTGTGAGGCAAAAATAGAGAAAACTGAAGAGATTATATATCTAAACCAATAATATATGTTTGTATTTTAATATTTCAGTTCACAGATATATTAAATTAACATTATTTCCTATCATAAAAATTTACATTTCTGAACAAAAATCTTGAATTTTAAGCAAATCAAAACGACCTAAGTTATGCAAAACAAAACCCAATATTCAGGAACAAAAAGGAAGATAAAAGTTAGAAGAAACATATTTTTAACTGTTTTTCAAACGGCTATCAGGACTTGTTAGCTAATGTAATTGTGCACCGAGGCTAAAAGAAGCTGTGTCTCACTGTAGGTTGATTCAGTTTAAATTTCTATTTAAAAATCGAAATATTTTAATCAATTATAAATGTAAAAAAAAAAGAAATGTTATGAATTTTTTTAAGACAAAACAAGCTTAGTATTACATTTTTAAAAGCCATTTTCCGTGTCTGAATCATCTTGGCATCTAAAAACAAAATTAAGTGTTTAGCTTTGAAAAAAATAATTAACTGAGTTTAAATAAATTAAACAAAAAATATTAATTAGGTTCTACATTGATTAAGATACTAATGTTCTAATATTCTTTCCTTAATTGAATCACTTCAAAGTTCTAAAATAGAAATAATAAAAGACACTTTAAAGTTTGTGACTAATAAAACAACAAATGTCGACATATTTTTAAAACGTTTTTGATCTTAAAAATCTAAAAGAGTAAGAAAGTGCTACATTTATTATTGAATTCAAGGATTCTAAATATCTTGAATTACACATCATCTAATCTGGAAGCTCGCCACTGACCTAGATTACAGAATAACTCCGACGCTGAGCTTACATGGAGGTCAAACTTTAAATTTTACATTAATGTAACTAAAGAGGCTTTGACTCGGGCTCACAAAGAGGCCTGGCAGCATTTCACATCATTTCATCATGGTGCTTAAACAGAGAAACGTCAGTACCGCGCCGAGAAGCAACGACTCCCAATTCTCGTTGGTGAAGGACAGGATTTCGTGGTCAAAATCAAAGTATTTCCTCTTGCAGCACAGTGAGAGATGGTAGAGCACTAAATGAGCCAAATCCACCCTGCAGTTCAGACCAAAAAGACAACAAATACACAGTTAATATCAAGTATTTAAGAACATTTCCTAAAATAATCAGTTATAAACAATTTAAAGGTCAATACAGAGCAAACTGGTTTGACTGTAAACATGTAAGTGGTCCCGTTACCAGGTCATGGGGAGTCTTTGGATCGTCTCTGGTCCCTTCGTACAAACTGAGCACTGGAACTGATAAAACCTGAGCCAAGGAGAAAGAAAGGTAAATGTCAATCAGTCATGAAAGCATCAGAAAAGAGAATTTTAAGGGACTCCGGGGAATGTGTATTAACACAAAGAGGGATTCTAAACAAAGTCCATCACTGAACACTGAAATATTCACAAGAGACAAGCTGTCAAGACAGGTGAGGATACACCAAAAACGACACCTGGGCAGGTAGAAAGGTAAAGTCTAGGACTGAAAGAATAAACAAAAGAATTTTGTCTTGTTTGGGAGGGTTGAGAGCAGAAAATCAGTCAAAATATTACATGACAGTTTTGAAAAAGTGTATTTTTTAAAGCAAACAGACAACTATCGACTACCAGTTGTCAAGCATGGCGGTGGAGAGGTCATAATTTGAGAAAAAGTGTCTCTCTTGAATTAAAAAACTGTGGGTTTTAAAGCTTAAGTTTGATGGAAATTAGGTCCTAAAAATATATATATATATTGACAATTTACATAGAAAAGCTTCAATTAAGTATTTAAAACACGGTCTTGTTTATCTGTCACATCACTATAGAAACTTTGTTTTATATATATTCTCAAATGGAACTCAACTAGAAATGAAATGTCAAATAGGAACACATGCAGAGTCTCTTAATAAAATGGGACATTTCAAATGTGTTGCTTTGATAGATTGGTGGAAGTCTAACGCCTTCGTCACATGAGGGTTGACCCATACGGGGGCTGCAGTTTTTATGGGTTGGTACCGTCCCTGTAGTCCAGGGGTCTGCAACCTTTAACATTTAAAGAGACATTAAGGAGAAATTTCTCACTGGTCACAATCCAGTTGGAGCCACAACGTCTTACTTCACCATGTAGAGATATAAAACATGTATTTGTATTTATTATTACTTTACTGAAGCAACAATACTTTAGTTTAGTAGCCTTACAACTATTAATATATAGATTAACAATTTTTCTACCTGAACATATTTATTGAGGAAATGTTTTTGAAATAGAAAAGTTTGTAACTTTTGACAAAGGTTCACATGACATCCTTTCAAAATAAAAGACACCCTGTAGGATATGATCACATCAAAGAGGCAAATATAGCAGTACTCAGTGTGATGTCTTAAGTGATTTAAGAAAAAAAAACTATACACTGTTTAATGTATCATCTTGTGGATCTCTGCCAAAATAATAATAATAATAATAATTCTTTTGCGAAAAAAAAGGTGATGCAAACAAGAAAGCTACAACGGAAGTCGATTATTGGGGACTGTTTTTGAGGACGGACACACCGGAAATTCACTCGTTTTTGCTGTATGCACCGATGCAACAAAAATGAGGAAAAGAAGAGGAGTACGAATTGGAAAAAGATTGAAAAAGTAAGTGATGTCCGTGTTCAACGTCACCATTTAAATATATTTGATTAGACCATGAAGCCCCAGGTTTAACGAAAACCAGTTCACTTCCGGTGTCCGTCGGCAAAAACAATCCCCAATAATCGACTTCCGTTGTAGCTATCTTGTTTGCATCACCTTTTTTTGTTTGCAGTTACTTTTTAATTTTTGTTGTGATCACTGTTATGTTTGCAGATATATTTTATTTTTGCACAGTTTCCTTTTTGTTTCCTTTTTTTTTTTGTTGCGATGGCAGTTCTCAGCCACCGTAGTTTCTAATGTAAGCACTAACCATATTTACTGTCCCAGCACTTATTCATGACTAAGGCTGCAAACACTGTAGAAGCATCTGGGTTAAGGGTGAAGCGGTGGAGGTGTGGTCACCCCGTACCTGCTAAAGCCATAAACAGGTTTCTTATTTTCGGGTCACTGAAGGGTTTGTGGCTTAAAAATTTAATGTTTCCATTTCAGACTTTTATTGAACATGTTTGAGAATGTGCTGCGACTCCCATGAAGAGAGGGGATTCTGGGCATTTCCGTGGATTTTTGATCACATAAATCAAGCTGAGGTGGACGTAAACAGAGGCTTTTGTGGTTTTCAGCACATTAACATTCTGCTCAGAGTGACCCTGAAGCTCCGCTCACACCACAACACTGTTTACGTCTGTCGTTTTATTTGCATGAAGGTCACCGGGAAAGATGAAGAGCAGACACGGTGAGATGGCAACACATGCTTACTATTCCAAGTGTGAGCTGCCTCCTCACTCTTCCTCCTGGACTGTCAGTCTAAAATGTAATCCCTCCTTTTTTCCTCCCCTTTACACAGTTTGGGCAGCAACACGGCGCTAAACTCGCTCAGCCAGCACAGATAGTTAAAGACAATAATGACTTGATGGATGGATGCGTTTTATGATGAGCGCGGGATGCAGCTCATCTTGTATCCAGCCATCATGCTAGGATCCCCCCGCAGAGAGCTAATAGACCCTCCCCGGTTCCTGTCGTTCTCTCAGAGGAAGAGACGAGCGGCACGAGTCACTGAGAACATCAACCTGCGCACTAATTATCTCATCCTGAGCTAATTAAGAAAACTCCCTGACAGGCCGAGCTGTCAGGTAGACATTACAGTCTCAATTCTGTTCAGACCAAACCAACGCTGAGTCAGTTTATCACATATTTATACATTTGATCAAGATTTTTACCTGACAGAGTACTAGGGCCACCATAAAAATAAAAAATAAATACATTTAATCTAATATTATGATAGAAAAGTTGTAATTTTATCCAAATAAATTCATAGAATTTTTGGTTAAAAAAAGTCATTAATTTACAATCCTTAAGTTATAATATCATGACCTATAAATTAAGAATTGACAAGATTAAAATCATAATTTTATGAAGCAAAAAGCTTTTTACTAAGAAAAATACAGGCTTGACAACTACGAAA
>NC_050527.1:25082491-25130220 GCF_002922805.2 Oryzias melastigma | reverse complement strand
GAGGATCGGAGCTTGAGGAGTTCTGGTTAGGAACAGTCAGCACGTCAAAAACGTATTCCTCGACATCATATCTGTCTCTCATTCATTAAGACAGAGACATCCACAGACGGAGCTGGTAGCCCTTTCGACACGCGGCGCGGCGACAGAAACACATTTTTTGACGAGCCGCGAGCAGCAAATTCCCCGCGCGGGAAATCGCGTTTGGTGCTTCATGGCTCCTCCTCCGCCCAGCTGATTGAAGGAAGGAATAA
The DNA here is from genome assembly GCF_002922805.2 of Oryzias melastigma. NCBI lineage: Eukaryota > Metazoa > Chordata > Actinopteri > Beloniformes > Adrianichthyidae > Oryzias > Oryzias melastigma. Next base: position 25,129,969 of record NC_050527.1, on the reverse strand, counting down.
ATGATAGACAGAGGCACTGGACAGACCGCCGATGTCCCGCCTCCAGAGTCATATACCTCACTGTGATTGGTTCATTCAGCTCTGCACATAACAACGGTCATTCATATCAGCCTTGCGGGCCGCACGAACAGTAATCTTTCATATGAAGACGCGGGCCGCAAATCATCATCCTGCGGGCCGCAAATGGCCCGCGGGCCGCGAGTTTGAGACCCCTGCATTACAGTCTCAATTCTGTTCAGACCAAACCAACGCTGAGTCAGTTTATCACATATTTACACATTTGATCAAGATTTTTACCTGACAGAGCACTAGGGCCACCATAAAAATAAAAAATAAATACATTTAATGTAATATTATGATAGAAAAGTTGTAATTTTATCCAAATAAATTCATAGAATTTTTGGTTAAAAAAAAGTCATTAATTTACAATCCTTAAGTTATAATTTCATAACCTGTAAATTAAGAATTGACAAGATTAAAATCATAATTTTATGAAGCAAAAAGCTTTTTACTAAGAAAAATACAGGCTTGACAACTACGAAAAGAACCAATATCATGTTGTAGTTTGAGAGATGTAAATCATATTGGTACTTTGATTACTTCAGTGTTGGTTTCACAGATAATGAAAGAGTATTTTAGTGATTGTACGTTGTTTTATTTTATGGACATTGAAAAAAATTAGCAGGAAACCGATCTTCTTCAGAAGAAGATTCTTGACTTTGGATTTTCGGCGGGCACACCGTCAACGCTGTCAGCAGTACACTATTGTTGCAGAGGTCCAAATGCATTATGGGACATGGAGTCTTGGGGCTAAATAAGATCACTGATAGATTTAGTCGAGTGTGATATGGATTGAGGCGTACACAACACCTAATTTTCCAAAAAGTATGACTTATTCCTTATAAAATTATGACTTTATACTTTAAAATTTATGATTTTTTTCTCTCAAGTTTACAGCTTTATTCTAATAAAATTATGGCTTCTTTCTCATAAATTCACGACTTGATTTTTGTAAATTAATTATTTTTTTTTTAATTTAAGAGTTAATTCTTGTAAAATTATCACTTTTTTCTCATATTTTCCAACATTGTTCTCATAAAATTAAAAGCTTTTTTCAAAAATTTACTACTTAGTACTTTTTTGCATAAATGTACTACCTTATTTTTATAAAATTATGTCATTTGACTAATAAATTTACCACTTTATTCTTGTAAAATTACAACTTTTTCCCTCAAAATCATAATTTTATTCTTGTAAAATTGTGTCTTTTATTCGCATATTATTACAAGTTCATGATAAATTTACAACTTTATTCCCAGAAATGTACAATCTTCAGGATGTATGACTTTTACACATAAATTTATGACTTTATTCTTGTAAAATTACAACTTTTTCTCAAAAATGTACCACTTTATTGTCATAAAATTAAGACTTTATTCACGTGAACATATCACTTTGTTGTTGTAAAATTATAACTTGTTTTTTTTTTTATAAATGTACTACTTAATTCTATATTATATTATATATTAATATATCTTTTTCTGATAAATTTACAACTTTTTTCTCCAAAATTCTTGACTTTATTCATGTAAATGAATGACTTTTAACACATACATTTATGAATATATTCTTGTAAAATTACTAATTTCTCTCATAATTTTACAACTTTGTTCTCATAAAATTATGATTTTTTAAAATAAATTTACTACTTTATTCTTATAAAATGTAATACTTTTTTTCTAACAATTATGACTTTTTTACTCTCGTAAAATTATGTTTTTAAAAAAAATAAATGTACAACTTTATTCTTTAAAAATTACAACTTTGTTCTTATAAGTTTACGGCTCTAAAATAATCTTGTGAATTTTTCCTTGTAAAATTATGACTTTTTTCATAACTCAACTTTATTCTATTTTTTATAATAGCCTGAATAATCCATCATATGACTTATTTATTATTATTATATTTATCAAATTTTATATATACTTTACTCACTCTGTTTCTTTCTGCGTTTCTGAATGCAAACTTTCTGAAGTGAATTTAAATTTTATCTAAAGAAGAATCAGTTTATCGGCTGCAATAAAGGTAAAAACACAATAAAACAAAAAACAAATAAAGACATCAAATGAACCTCGTGATTATTGTAAATGTTCGCTCCTGCACCAGACTGCAGTCTGAAACCCCGGACGGCCTCACCTGTCCCCGTACAGCAGCGGCTTGGTTAGGCACTGTGTGCACGCCTCGTGGAACCACTGACCACAGCTGCTACACTGCAGCATTTTCAGGTTCCACCTGCAGACGAGTCAAGCAGACGAGTCAAACCACTTTTAAGACCCACTCCAATCATCTTCACCAGTCAAAGCCTCACTCATGAGTACGCCGTTTTTAGCCAAAATCAACAGAAAATCAACAAAATCAGCAGTTCATTAGAAATTTACCTCCGAGTTGAGGACGGCACTGGTGGTGCGCAGCAACCCCGCCCCCCTTTACCATCACCCATAACTGAGCTGTTTACATGGTCTCCTGCTAGCTTACAGCGCTAACCTAACATTAGCAGTGCAATGAAAACGGCGAGGATTATCAGAGCTATCCAGACGTGCACGTTAGATCCAGAATCCAGCTCAGACGAGGAAAACAAAGACGTTCATGGATCTATTTGTCTGCAAATGAATACATCAGAATAGAGCGGAGCAGGAATTTAGTGGCCCAGCATGTTTTCTACGTCACAAATATCTTTTTTCAAACAGCATTTTTTTGTCTGCTATAGCGATTTGGATAAAAATAAATACTCATAAATCCAATAATAAGCTTAATTTTCTTTATACATGTCCTCCATCGTCAGAAAATTGTAAAAACTGTATTTTTATTGGAGTGAGTCTTTAAAGGAAATTGAAAAAAACAAGCGGATAACGTGCAGGGCAGCTGAGGTTTGTGAGGTTTGTCCCTCACTGGCCTCTGTAGGGTCGCTCACTCACTCTCCAGGTCCGGCACAGTAGCAGTAACACTGCTGCTGGTTGGTCAGATGCTGCGGGTCCCAGTCCAGAGACGACAGCTGGTACGGGAGCCGCAGCTTCATGAACTGCATGAGCCGGGCGAAGCGTCCGCGCTTCAGGGCCCCGCCTCTCTGCCAACACAGGACACAGCTGATTGGTTGGTTTAATGGGAGCAGACTCAACAAGTGAAGGCCTACATTGAAGTATACTTCTCTGAGCTACTGTGCAGTTTATCTACTTCGTAGCTAGTCTCTGTCCATAAATGATCCTTAAATTTCTCCAGAGGAACATCCAGCCCGCAGGACCAAGTGGGCCCCATATGGTTTAGAAGTGGCAGAAAATGTGGACCCTGATTGGGTTTGTCCAGTTTCTATAGTGGCCCCACCTGTGTTTGGCCACATTGACTTAAGTGGGAATTCAGTGGGTTAGCTGGCTACGCTAGCCAGCTAGCGTAGGTGGACAGCTCCACTGTAGCGAGCTCTGCAGTACCAAGCTAGCAAGCTCAACTGTAACATGTTAGCAAGCTCCTCTGTATTTCATTAGCGAGCTCCACTGTAGCAAGCTAGCGAGCTTCTCTGTAGTGAATTAGCAAGCTTTGCTATAGCATGCTAGTGACCTCTCCTGTATCAAGATAGCAAGCTCCGCTGTAGCATGCTAGCAATCTCCTCTGTAGCGAATTAGCAAGCTTTGCTATAGCATGCTAGTGACCTCCACTGTATCGAGCTAGCAAGCTCCGCTGTAGCATGCTAGCAATCTCCTTTGTAGCGAATTAGCAAGCTTTGCTATAGCATGCTAGTGACCTCCCCTGTATCGAGCTAGCAAGCTCCGCTGTAGCATGCTAGCAATCTCCCCTTTATCAAGCTAGCAAGCTCTGCTGTAGCAAGCTAGCGAGCTCCTCTGTAGCAAGCTAGCAAGCTCCACAGTAGCATGCTAGCAAGCTCTGCTGTATCGAGCTAGCGAGCTCCACTGGTTCGAGCTAGCTAACTACGCTGTAACGAGTTCTGCTGTACCGTGCTACTGAGCTCCTCTTTAGCGAGCTGGCAAGGTCTACTGTAGCATGCTAGTGAGCTTCTGTGTAGCGAGCAAGCAAGCTCTGCTGTATTGAGCTAGCAAGCTCCACTGTAGCAAACTAGAGAGCTCCGTTGTCCACCAGGCGACTGGCTAGCATAGCGAGCTAACCCACTGAGTTCCCACTAAAGTCAATGTGGACAAACACCACAGAAACTGTTTACAACCCCATCTGTGGTCCACATTTTCCTCCACTTTTAAACCTCATGGGTCCACTTAGCCTCGCTGGCTGGAATAGCCAGTAATTCCTGAGATCCGCCGCCTGACCTTGGTTGCAACTGCAAAGACGCACTGCCGACATATCCAAGAATCGCTGTCAGCTTCCGGCTCGACGGTTGGCGTGTGGCACTCCAGATGATAACCTGCAACGGCAAAAAGAGGCAGAGCTTTCATTTCTGTTAGCAGCAGGAGGAGGGTAATGACAGAGCGGCGGCGTGCTCGCGCTTTGACAGCAGGTTTCAGAAAACACACAACGACCCCGTTTGCATTTGGAAAATGGAGGAAGAGTTCGCCTTTTCTCAGAGTCTGTGTTCACCTGACAGATCTGTGATCAGAGGATGGAAACATTTGCTTCCATTTCCTGCCTGCGCATCCCGCCGCTGAGTGTTTTTAAAACTTCCTTCCACCTGCACTTCAGAAATGTCGTTTTATCTTAGCGGTTTAATGGCCCGTCACTCAAAAATGTGTTTTACTCGGCTGGTGTGTGACCTTCAGCGTGCAGAACAATGCCTGTGCAGAGCCCAGCGCACTCACAGATCATTTGATTTCACTTTTCCACTCAAGTCCTACAACCTGACGCGTGCATTTGTAACTGGCTGAGGTCAGAGCTAAAAAAAATTAGACTTTTGTTTTTTTTAGTGGTCTGATGCAAGGACTCTCACAACAATACTGCCAGATTACACCAATCACATTTGTTGTTTTTTACCAAACCAGTCAGTCAATGTGGACACTTTTCCACTCACTCTTTCTTCAAAGATGAAAACTGTATTTTTGGTGTTTTTAACATGTTCTTGTGCCATTTTCTGATAATGGCGGACAGATATAAGGAAAATAAACCTTAAATAAAATTTCTGATCATTTCTTTTTTTTCAAAACCTTGTGAATCAGGACAAAATAAGGCAATTTAAAAAATATGGTATTTTACATGAGCAAACTTCCTGCTTCACTCCATTCTGATGCACCACTTGAAGACAAATAGATCCATGAACGTCTTTGTTTTCCTCGTCTGAGCTGGAATTTAACTAAAACATGTAGAGGTAAATATCTCCAATACTGCTCGCCATTTTTGGAGCATCTGTAATGCTAGGTTGGGGGTGTGAGAGACTTTAAGCTACTCCAATAGCTCCGCCCACAACTCAGAGGTGTATGAACTTGAGCTGCTCTGCAGAAACTACGTCCTAAAAATGGCATTAACATATTTGAAAGACGAATGGGAATGCTTTGAAAATAGATCACAAAAAAATTAATCGATATTATCGATTTATCGCCCAGCCCTAATTAAAAGTCATTTTTAGAATATTTGTAGTAATCGATTCACTTTCCCCACTACTCAGGTGTAACATACGGTTCATCCGATGTTAAAATCTAGAATACCGGCATCTCTAGTGTGAACCATCAATTTTCTGTTAAACTAAGTTTGCGTCGCCCTCGGCAACGAACGTTCAAGCAACCACTTCTAATAAAAAGTCTATGTAAACGCATGTAGACGTATTCAAAACTATCGGCTTCATGCACACATTCTTAAGACCTTTTTGGGTTCTACGAACTCGTTAAAACTACTTTGACCAATCAGAGACTTGTATTTGGTAGTGACGTATGGATAGCGTCGTTTTTTAATACACGGAAGTACCAGCTGTTTGAAAATTGATCACAAAGGAGAAATTAATTAAAGTGGTTTGTTCCCAGATGGAAAAATTAAAGACATCAAGTCTTTCATATATCGGGATAGAGCTGTGAAAGAAAAAGTCTGGAGCCAGATATCGTAAGATTCTTTTTAAGTCCATACATTTTGTTGGAAGAGTTTTTGATTGATCTGATTGATCATATTTTTATGAGCTCACATTAAAAAAAAATAAGAAAACACTAAAGAGGAAACCCAAAGTTGGAGTTTTTTTTTCAGCAGACTCCTGGCTGGCCGGTTAAAACACTTAAAAAAATAGCGTCACACACATTCATTCATAAAAATGAAACACTATCTTTCAGGAAATGCTTCTATTGTCCTCCACAGTCAAACTTCTTCAGCATCTCTGAGACAAAAGTCGATGTGCTGGGACTCATCGGAGAGGCCGACATTCCCGTCGGGGAGTTATGACCCCACAGTCACCTGTTCCTTTACCTCCATACACGCCAACCGGACATCAGGGGTTTAAAACCAGAAGGAGGTCAATGTCAGATAAAAACTTTGATTTTGAATTTTAACCATATAATTAAATTTAGCATTTTAAGAAGTTATTTAGGCATTTCGAGCCTTTAATTGTGGGAAAAATTGCCTAAAACTCTTAATAAAGGCAGCACTTTTTAAAGCAACTTTTCATCTTTTTATTAATTATTTTACGTATTTTTACAAAATACTAAAAAAAAAATCAAGTTGTCTTCAAAGTGCAAAAAACTTTTTGAATGAGCCCCATCTGCACTAAAGCTGCATTTATAGCTGATTCGACACTTGATTCTGATTATAGGATCTTGAGGATTTGAACCCACAAAACCCCGATCTCAGGGTGGACACTCCACCACCAGATCGCTGAGCTGATCACTACAGTTAAAAGCTGCAAATTTCAATGCAAAGTTCACCAAAATAAAGGCAAATTTTGAGATATTTTGCAAAAACTTGATCAAAATTCTAAGTGTGAATTCACAAGCAAATAGTGATAAGACAACCCAAATCATGAAACTAACACTGCTGTGCTTTAGAGGTAAGTTTTGTTTCTTTTAAAAAGCCCAAGTTTCTAAAGAAAAAACTGTTTTTTGTGCTTCATTTGCCTCTTTAGAAGTGCCTCCTCTGCAGAAAGATGCTCACTTCATCTCCGAGAGATTGACGGATCCAGATCAGCGCTTTGAACATTTGGAGTTTTTTAAATTAATATTTAACTTTTTCTTACAGGAGGTGATTATATTTTCCAGCTGCTGTGATATTTTTGATCCTTCAGATCTTGGTTTTGATCAGGATGTGACGGTTTTTCTGCATCACCTTCAAGGTCACTGCAAGAACCCCTGACGGGTCAGGAGGAACTTTCCTTACCGTGGCGACATTTCAAACAATTGATGAGCGGTTCTTTGAGAGGCGGGGCGTCACAAATGCAGCAAACTTCTTCCCCTCCGGCAGCGACTGAAGTAGAGACAGAAAGAGACGTCAGCGAACACTTATGAGGATCCTCTGATCTGCATTCAGGAGCACAGAAGTTCTCCTCACAGGAGTGGATGTCCTTCCTGAGCACCCAGAACTCGGAGTTGTCCTCGAACCTCACCAGACAGCACTGCTTGACTCCATCCACCTGAGAGCCAGACAGCAGGTTATCAGGTTGGCTGACACCCTCACCAGTGTGCCCCCCCACTGCAAGCACCCACTCTTTTGACGTTTCCGAGGTACAGAAGTCCATCACTCCACCGAGCCAACACATCATCTCCCTCACTGACTCCCCCCATCCTGAGGAGAGACACAGAGGAGAAGGAGAGCAGGGCTCATGTGCAATTGAGATCTGATTTATTTGCTGACAGAGAAGGGGGGGGGGGTTATGGCCCCCGCTGAGGCTTTATTGCAAGAAGAAAAAAAGTGGGAGGGGGGTGAAAATCCTCCTCTTTTAATGGATGAGCATGGCGACAGGCTGTATCCGCCACAGTGAGAGATGAGAGTACACAAGCAGAGAGCAAGACAAATGATCAGTGCACACATCACACGCGCACATGGAGACGGAAAACCCCGCATGATGGCTGCTGCAACACCGTCTGACTCAACTCCAACTAAACTTGCGTGAAACGACTCTGCAGGCGTGATCCCTGCTCACTGAGCATCTGTTCCAGTGCATGCACTCAATTACAGGCGGATGACAGGGATGCGGAGCCCGCAGGCGGCGCGCGCCCCGCGCCTCGCGCCTCCCGCGGCCGCTCAGGTACCTGTCCGCGCGAACTCCTTCCCGTCGGGGGTCACACAGATTCCTGCAGGCTCATCCGCCGAGACTGCCCAATTACGCCGCGTGCGTGTTCGCCAAAAGTGGAGGGCGTGCGTGCATGCTCCCCCGTCTGCGCGGCGCCCGTGTGCGTGCGTGTCAGTCAAGTCTTCAGCGAGCAGGAGCAGGAGGAGGAGGAGGAGGAGGAGTGCGCCGTCCGTCTCTCAGTCTAGTTTGTCCGTCCTCCTCCTCGGTGCCGTTTCGTCATGTTCCGTCGCTGTTGCCCCCCCTCGCCCCCTCCTCCTACCCCCGGTGCTGAAGGCGTGTTTGTCAGAGCTGCGCCAGAGACGCCATCACCGCACGCGCAACGCCGACTTGTTGTGACGCAGACATAAAACACGAGGATGGGGGGGTGACAGGGGTAAGGAGGTGGGGGGGATTCTGTCTACGAGATTGACCCCCAATCAGGGAGACTGTGGGAATGTGGCGGCGCGAAAGAGAGAGCGCGCGCGGCGACAGCGGCCAATTAGGAAGCCAATTAGTGAGTTTAGGCGCCCCATTAAGTGGCACGTGACTCTCTCAGACGATCTGAATAAAAAATGAAGGATTGGGGCCAGAAAAGCGGATCAATAACTACATGAATAATGAAATAAATAACCCGAGAGTCCACCTGGACAGGTGTTTGTAAATCAAACGGATTCTTTTGTCCCGGATTTTAGTCTGAAAATCAAAGATAACTCGACAAGCCTTAACCTGAGCGGGTCAAACCCAAAATGAACAAATAAATCAAAAACAATCCGTCTAATTCATGATTAGAAGTCACAAAACATAATTTTAGTCCTTTTATGGACATATTTGAAACAATAAAACTCAATAACATTAATAAAGTAAATAAATGTTATACGTTTTCTGACAGAAATGAATATGTTGTTGAAACTAAAACTTATTTTAATGGATTTAAATTTATAATAAAAGTATATACAATTGGAATTGATGCTGTTTTTTACTCCCCCCATTATATTTAAACTAAAAAACTTCATTTTAAATGTATAAATGAAATAGTGTCAATAAATGAAAAGCTAAAGAACATTTTAAAGGTTTGAAACTGTTTCTAGAGAATCTAAATTCCAGATCAGGAGAATAAAGTGTTTTGTGTTTTGGCTGCCTCCTTGTTTGTGTCTCACACTTGACTCCCACCAGTCTGACGTGTTATCGCGGCTTCAAAATGGCCCCTGGCAGATTAAAGGCAGATTTCCCAGGTGAGACCACTGGGGGGCGTTCTCCCACCAGCTGCTGCAGACTTCACAGACAGATAAAGACGACCAGCAAATCCAGACGTGGAAAGTCCTTGAGTGACTCCTTTTCTCTGTAGGCAAAGTCTGTTTTAAATCCTGGAATCTGGAATGTTTTTATCTAAATGTTCCAAAACTCCAGTCATTTTGTGAATTACTGACCCATTTCTCTGCTCTGTTTTGGGATCTGGAGCTGCTGCAAGAAAACAAAAAGTGTTTTCCCTCTTGGAAAAAAGTGATTTAATCATATCAAAAAATCTTGATTACTTTGGAGTTCCTGTCAGGAATTCTTGAGCCTTCTAGTTGCAGAAACATTTTATTTTGTGATTCTTTAAAGCATCTTTACACTGAACCAGAGAGGCTGGATTATTCTGGCATTAAGATTTCAGAATGATAATCTCTTCTCTTCACTGACTCTCTTCTCCTTGACTTTTCCCAGCTCAAAGTCCCTGTTCCTGGAATTTCCTGGACCAGGATTGGAGGAAGTTTCCAATGACCAGCCGTGAGTTTGTATCACTTATAACTCAGCTTTTGTTATGTCCTTCACAAGTTGTTGTTTTATTATGAATTTTTTCCTTCTTTTTGTGAATCTTTAACTTTATTTTGTTTCATGGATGTCCCAGTAAAGTGATATTTATGATTAAACAAAATAAAAGTTGTCCCTCCAGGAGACTGAATCATCATTTTGTTCTGTCAAACACAATATCTCAGAGGAAGCCAAAATCTGTCGAATTGATGGTCTTTGTGACCGACCTTTCAAAATAAAAGTTGGAAATTTTTAAATTAAGTAAAGCAAAATAGTAATTAATAAAACTCGCTTTGAAACACGTAATATTTTAATGGTTTCAATGTGTCATGTTCTGTATATAACGACATAATATGTCTATTTTTTGACTCAGAGGGATTATTACGTATTTATATATTTTATAGTAAATTTCCTTACTGGAAGTTTAATGTATGTCTGTGTTATTTCTGTTGTTTTAATGTTATTTTTTTAAACTGTTTTCAAATCCAAAAAACAGTTAAATTACATTTTATTCATACAGCCCAGTTATGTAACACGGTTTTCTCAAACTTAAACTCGGTTGTAAAATATAAACAAAAGCTGGTTACTAAACTAAACTAAACTGGACATCTCTGTCCTTAGACTCTCCTCGGTGAGGAAAAAGATCCTAATAAAAAAAGATTTGGGGAAAAAAAAAAAAAAAAAAAAAAAGAAGAAGAAGAAACCTCAGAAATGTCCACATGAAGGAGGAATTCACACTCAGGACGGACATGTGATTTAACAGGACGGTTAAAGACGAATTAGCTCTACAACTACATGTTTGAATAGTGTAGCAGATGGACTTCATCCTGGAGGCCCGACTCGAGCCAGAGACGAGGTCCACAATCGAGGACAGAGCACTGATGATCCATCTAGAATCTGGAATCTCTCCTTCTCCCCCAGTGGGAACTGGGAACAACATATGAATCACACTGCACCAAACAGAAACACAGAACACTAAATGAAGAATAAATAAAGGCCAGAACCCCAGTGCACAGTACTTGTGTATTTCTCAGCTGCTTGAGAGGCAGCTAAGTTAGCCCTATTAGCTCGGCTACCACTATGAGGAACAACCTGGCTAGCTGGCTTAGCTTGTGCGGAGCCACACTTCTAAATGCTTTTAACTGGCCTCCAAATCTAAGATAAGGTAAGACTACACTTAGCACACCTACGATTATCCTCACTAAAGACGAAAACTAGAATATGAATTTGAAAAAAGAAAAAACAAGACATTTATGCTCATATATTTTTGCAAATTCTTGTATTTTTGGGAGATTATAAAACCGCATTAGACTGTGTTGAGCCTTCGTCGTTTAAGGTAAGACATAATAAACACATGGCTGATGATTTATTGAACTAAAGAGATCCGAAATGAATAAATTCCATTCAAAGCTGCTCTGAATGAAAAGCATCTGGACGTCTCCCCGGGGAGGTGTTCCGGTCATGTCCCACAGGGCGGAGACCCGGGAAAGACCCAGAACATCCTGGAGGGACTACGTCTCTCCGCTCGCCTTGGGATTCCTCCAGGAAGTGTCCGGGGAAAGGGAAGTCTTTGCTTAGACTGCTGCAACCGGAAGAAAACGAATGGATGGAAAATCATTTGAGCTCATCTGAAATATCAAGATATTAATTTGTTTACCTTTTTGTTTGTTCTCTTTAAATCTACTGAACCATCACATTTTTACTAATTTCAGATTACATTTAGAAAAGCAGTTTTCTGTTTTTCAGGAGTTTGCTTTGGCAACAGACGTATGCGTGTTTATGGAGAACTGCTGGTATTTAAATCCTTTTTCCACCATCATTTGAAAAATACTCATTCTGTCGCTGAGTCATTTTATCATTACTGGTTTAACGAAAAATTAAAAATCTTAATATTTTAGCTTGGCAATGAATGAAAGTGATATTGCATCGACAGTTAATGGAGCTTCAGGGAGTAATCTATAGGACTCGTGTTACTCCTGGATTATTCATGTCATTAATTCCAAGGTACTTCTAGGCAGATTGGATATGCGTTGTGTCATTGTTCATGGTAAAGTACCTCATTCTTGAGTCCCTGCATGATTTCTGTATCATGTTTTCACCTGAACATGTAAACAAAAGCTGTAATAAATCATCAAAAATAACTATGATATTCAGAATAACTGAATCCAAAGGAGACACACATTAGAAGCTTCAACTTCAGGAAAAAAGGTGAACATTTATTAAATAATATATTGTTAAGTTGAGTTCTACTAATTTAAATTAGCTGAAGAATGTGTGTGAACGTTGGAAAGAAGCTCTCCAACAACAAACAGTACAAAAGCATGAAGAGAACGACGGCAGAAACTGGATATCTGTGAACAAAGACGTCACTGAACAAACTACAGAAAACTCAAATAGTCTGAGCATGTGACAACTGAAAGAAGCTGAACAAAAGGTGGTGCCAATGAAGCTTAAACTAACAATGAAATGATGAAAGAGCTGAACAAACTGTGAGACGGCAGAAAAATCACTTTCAGTGCAAACGAATGAGAAAAATATGGATGTTTTCTGCTGCGTCATCAGTAACAAGGAAGACTTGAGTTAATAGATTCTAGATCAGCTGAAGAAAGTAAAACAAAGCTAAAATATGTTCAATAAAAGTAAAAAAAAGGGTCAAAATCTGCAAAAACAGACTTTTGTTACCTTAGTAAATTGTGCTGTAATAACATAAATATCAAAATTGTAATAGTTAAAAATGAAAGCTGAAGTCAAAAGCAACAAAAACGTAAAAATTGGCAGTAAAGTTAACAGAAACGACGACATTGTGAGGATTAAAATTTTAATTTAGCCAAAGAAATCAAAAAACATCTTTAAAAAGAATATTATACAGAATAATAATGTAAAAACAACAATAAATGCTAAAAACTGCTAGATTTTCAAGATTAGCTTGCGTGTGTTAGCACATAAACACCTGCTACATTATAATAGTGTTTTTAACATGTTCTGGTCAAGTTTTTCTGACGATAGAGAATATATATAAAATAATTTAAGATTTAAACTGTGTTTCTGACTCAAAGTGTGATGATCAACACTCTCAGTTGTGATGCAGGAACTGAAATAGGCGGTTCTGCTGGTGTCCAAAGGGATGATGGGAAATCAGTGGAGGGTTACTTGGTGCCAATTGCCCCGCCCACAACTCAGGGGCCACTTTCTGCTGAACTAATACCACTCTATAGAAAATATTTATCAAAAAAACGACACAGGTTTTAAAAATTTTGGCTAAAAATATTATTTCTAAAAGACCATCGGGAAAGATTTTACAAGAGATAAAAATATAGTTAGAGTTTGACTTTAAAGAAATTTTAGGAGAGCTGAAATCAGATTTTTTAATGTAATAAAATAAATAAGATTTCAATTGGGGGCTTGTCCGGGATGAGTCCCAGTATGGGATAGGCTTAATTAGTGTATTTAAAGTCAGAGTGAAAACTATGTTTTGTTAAAGACACAACACATTAAGACAATTTATGAGGCAAAATGAGGGCGGCATGATGGTGCAGTGGTCGGCACCCTCGGCTCACAGCAAGAGTCCAAAACCCAACTGGGTTCTTTGGGGGTTTTCTCTGGGAACTCCGGTCCAAAAATGCTGAGGAGTGTGTGACCCTGCAATAATACTTCTTTACCCAACACTTGCTGGATAGGCTCCAGCAACATCATGACCCCAGAAAGGGTTCTGAAAACCAAAAATAGTAGAAAATATGCAAAAATTTGAATCATAAAATTGAATTTAATATGCTGAAAAAATATTTATAGTAAATAAAATGCTCGAACAACTGAGCGGAGTAATGTGAGGCCAGAAGCTTAAAAAACTAATGAGTTTTAAGTCTTTTTACTTTATATAAAATCTGTTTTAAACCCCAGAGAGCTTAAAGCACAAACTTAAACTTTTAAAAGGAAAATGTTTTTAAACATTGTAAAAGTGGATGTTTAAATGGTAAAAACGCCGGCGCTCCTCCACGCCCCCTTTACTTGTCCGTCGGCTGTGATGATGCAGCGTGTCCTCCTCGCGCGCGCACACACGCACGGAGGCGTTTCTGTTGCCAAAGCACCGGGTTGGAAACATACAGGAACTGCGTCGTCAGGGGGAGCAGCAGCAGCAGCGGCGGCGGCAGCAGGAGGAGGAGGAGGAGAAAGAGGAGGAAGGAGTTTCTGCGGCCACACCAAAGCGCGCTATCAGCCGCTGAAAGCTGGCCGCGCGAGCCGGGTGGGGGGCCGCTGATAGAGGGGAGAGGCTGCCCGGAGGGGAGGGGGGGACACGGAGACTCCCTCCTCGGTGTCGGCGGTGACGGAGGCAGCAGAGCCGCAGCCATGGATCCCGCGCGCTGCCGTGCGTGAGAGGTGAGAGCCCCCGTCCTGCGAGGGACACCTGTCACCCAGTCAGGTAAGCTGCCCCCCCTTCTCCTCAGCTGACATGTTCGGTGATTTAACACTGCGTGTTGTGCGACGCGCACGGGCGCGCGCGTCAGGAGGAAGCAGTTGTCCACATCGCTCAGCGCCGCGCGCTCGGATGGGAGTGTCAAACTTTCTGTGCGCCCGCGGGCTGCTCTGTGCGGATCACCTGCAGAACAGCCGCAGGTCAGGTCGGGGTGTGTCCGGCTCCGACCGTACGTGCAGTGCGTGTGCACAGCCCGGGACACGCGCGCAGTTCGCTCCGGTCAGAGCCTGTGAATAGCAGCCTTTCTCTGCGCAGCCGTTGGGGAACACACGCTGCACTGAGAGAGCCTTGTTCCCCCTGCAGCCTGCTCCATTCAGAACGCAAACTTACGCGAGCAAAAAAACAAACCAGAAACCGCGCACACACGTACACGCACGCACAGTGTTGTGATGCTCAGAACCGGGTTTCCAGAGCATGAAGGTCGATGCATGTGTCACCCTCCAAAAAACTGAAAAACCCTCAAGCATGTTAGGAAAAATGCCAAGTGATGCCTGATTATAGCGGATTCATTCAGTTGGAGTCCTGTGACATTTCCACGGCTCTCAGGCCGTATCAAAGCCCCCATCTCTCCTCCTCCTCCATCCCTCGTCCTCCAGCCGTGTTTATTTGATGTCTATCTTCATGGTAGTCCAAATACCAGAGAAGGGAAATGGGTTCAAATGCAAATCCAGGCCTGCTGGGCAGCACTGTTAGCACGTTAAACAAATCCAGCCCGGCCTCCACATTAAACATTAACTTCTACTATATTTCGCTCATTCTGAAAGAGTCTGTCATGTCTCGAATGACTAAGAGGAAGCTGGGTCACTGACATTTGTTAACCAAACAATGTAGTTGTTGTTTCTTATAATCCAAAATTTGACTTTTGCTGCTTTATGTTGACAGTTTGAGGTGAAATAAAGAACTGTTCTGTCTATCTGGTAATCAGGAAAAGTACGGAGAGAAAATAGTCTCAAAACATTTATGTGTGCATACTTGATTTGTAACTTGTGTCTTCCTGTTTGTGTGTAACTCTGGAATTGTGTGCACAAAATGTTTGATTTTTAACTCATACAAAACATTTTGTGTTGCAATTGTGTATTCACATCTACACCTTATCATCAAAAACATAAAATGACCAAATACGCCACTTGAAATTACAGGAGCTTAAAAGTAAACCAAAAACGTCTTTAAAGATGCATTCCAATGAAAATTGTGTTTTGGTGTGAATCAGGAGCAGATTAAAAAGTCTGACAAAGCTCTTATTTGTGACGCAGTAACTGAAATGGGCGGTCCCAAGTCTTCACTTCATCCTGATGGATCCACTTGTAGACAAATAGATCCATTAACGTCTTTATTTTCCTCGTCCGAGCTGGTATCTGGCTCCATAATATTTCTGACTTTACTAGCTGTTTTTGTTGCACCACTGATGTTAGCTTGGGCTTGTGAGGGGCTGTAAGCTAGTGGGAGTGTAAACAAAGGGATGGCGGGAAATCAGCGCTACTTCCACGCCAACAGTGGTGGAAGTTTTGAGTTTGATCAAAACTCAGAGGGAAGTTTTGATGAACTACTATCAACATGCAGAAAATATACACAGTTTTTTTATTTTGGATAGAAATAGCATAATCAAAATTTAAAAAAAGGATAAAAAATAAAATTGCAATGACACTTAAAATATTGGGTCATCAGAGTTTTCTTATCACCCAGTTTTACTTTAGATTGTGGAAGATATCTAGTAAAAACTTGATATTTTTCTGCTTTTTAAAACAGATATGCCCTTATAATTAAGATTTCACTGACTTATTTTGATTAAATAAACGGTTAAAGTTTGATGACATTTGTTTTGAATATTGACGTTTCATGCATAGCTAAAATGCGTCCTGATTGGCTGGAGACCATTGTCCATCTACTCCTCTGTGTTGTGTCTCCTGTGCAGAATATCTCAAAAATCTTTGATTGCGATCAGTATTGTGTTTTCATTTTCTAATACTTATTTTAATAAGAAAGTTTTAACTTTGACAAATTAAAAAATAGCGAATTGTGTGAAAATGTTCACATTTCTATGAGAAAAATGTGTAGTGAGGAGTTTCACAACCTTACGCGGGTTATTTATTTATTTATTTATTTATTTATTTATTTATTTATTTATTTATTTATTTATGTGACGTATCCCCCAATAAACGAGAGAACACTGTAGCAACATGCTAGCATATGTTTTGCTAAAAACTTCCCTTGCAACGGCGGCGTTAGCTGTAAGCTAACTATAACCAGACATGTCCAAAGTGTGGCTGATGTAGTTTCTGGCTGGCAGACTATTTAAAAAATTGTGTTACATAAAGTTGGCAGCACTGTTTACTGTTTCCATGAGGAAAAAATAAAACATGAATCTAATAAATAACTTTGACCAGAAGGTGGCACCAGACAAAATCAAATGAATCCGTCACGCTGAATTTGCGCATAACAATGTCGCTAGCAAAACACCGGTCATATAAAACTGCCGTTCTGAAAAAACTAAAGATGCTACAAAAATGTCGAAAATGGTGCATATTCCAAATTTAGCTTTTAGATTTTTTTCTTTGTTTTTTTTTTTTTTGTGTGTGTGTTTTGTTTCATTACAGAGGCACAAATGTTGCTCCATACATTTAGCTCAGTCTGACCTCATTTCAGAATCTGGGTGGCCTCTGAAATTGCAAAATAATCTGAGACAACAGCAAACATGGAATGAGTCACGGTCACATTTCTGAGCCGCTGAAACACTCTCAGAACTGCAGCTCTCTAAGGTTTGATACAAATTCAGAAAGGCTATACTTTTTATACAACCTCTATTATCTTTCAATTCTGCAATATTTTTCTGTTATTTCTTTTGAATTTAATTTTAATATTTCAAAATAATGTTAATACTTTTAAGCTTGTTGAACGCCTCTTATTCTATCAATTACAGCCTTCAAATGTGAAAGTCTGATCAATTTTGGAACATTATATGTTACGAAAATATGATTACAATCATTTTTTTTCATCTAGAAAATTATTATTAAATTATAACAATAAAAAAATATGGCAGAAAAAATGAACATAATCTGGTTATGGTTGCACAAAGTTTAAACATATATTGTAGCATGCTTTTACTTTGGAAATTTAATTCTAGATTTGTGCTACTCAGTTGTTGTGGTTTGATTATGGCATATTTGTAAATATTGGCATATTTACACTGAATTAATAACCAGTGTAGCCAAAAATAGATCGCTTTCAGTCACATGACCTGCATGCTTGCTTGGAGCGTAAAACAGCATCAAAGATTGAGTTTGTGCTGCAGAAGATCTAAATTCAGTCAGTTTAGTCCAATTAGAGTCTAATTACCTTATAAAAACTGAAAAACAAACACAAGTAGATAAACTCTGACGTTCTGCAACCCATTTGTAACATTTACCAAACTGTTCCAGTCTCTTTTAACTCTTAAATCACTTCCAGAGCAGAACTTTAGTGATATTCCCTCATATTTACCCTCAGCTTTCACTTTTCATAAAATAAGAGCGTACAAAACTACAGGTGCTTGTGGTTTTGACCAGAATAGGACAACAATGATGACGATACTAAAATCTGTGAAGTAAAGAGGAAGAAAGTTTTTAATGTAAGAACGAACACTTCCTTTTACAAGTGTATTTATTCTATGATGACTGACGACTGAGATGAGTCACTCACCTGTCACTCAAAACAATAGGACTCTAAAATTCACAAATTAAAAAAAAAAAAAGCAAAAACTGAAGTTTATCCTCCTCAACATATACAATTCAATAGAAAAAATTAGCACTTTAGGAGCCAGACTTTACCAAAAGTGTGTTAAGTTTAATTATTAAACATTGAAGTCTATGAGTAATTGTTCCCTTCTGATACCAGCCCCGAGTGGTCATTTAAGGTACTGCACCATTCAGGAATTCTGGAATAAAAGGCGGGGGCTTGGGGTCATCAATAAGAACAAGAGCGGTTGGTGGTTTACTTGAATGATGGAACAAAACAGAACACTATGAAGTGGTGTTAATTAAAAAAAAAAATCGACATTTTCTTTTTGCATTTGCTCTTTTTCTGTCCCTTTTCACAATCTTCATTTATTTTATCTTCTTATTGAGTTCCTGTGATTCTCTTTCCTGTTTTCTGTCTTAGTTTAGTTTATTAGTTTATGGGACAAACACATTTAGCTTAAAAAACGAAGATGTTTGAACCAGATTGTAGCTTAATAGCTAATTCCCATCTGTAGTCTCTTTACAAAACATCGTCACTAACTATCATAAACATATTTACCAATGTAAAATAAAGATTTTTTTTTAAGAAATGCAACATAAAACATATTTACGAATTTACAAAAGAAACAAGAAAGTCCATTCCATTCTTTGCTCATTAGTATTAGTGCTTCCACAAACGATTATTTTAATGGTCGACTAATCACCGATTTTTTTTCCCGATTAGTCGACTAATCTGATCATTCGTCAGCTGGATGTACAACAAACATCTTAACCATCATTAGCTTTAAACTAACTAAAAACGAGATATTTACCTGTGATAATGCTAGTGTGAATGCTATAAGATGAATTTGGTAGCTGAAGACGATAAAATTGATAGTTAAAAACGCTGAAGTTAATAGCCAGCTAAAATATTAGTTAAATGTCAAATTAGCCAAATAAAAAATAACTGAAAAAAGCTGAATTGGCAAAAACAGTTAGCATGCAGCTGAATTGTTAGCTAAACTCCAAATTAGCCTAAAAAACTAAAAAGCGAAATTAGCCAATGTAGCTAGCATGTAGCTGAAATATCAGCTAAACTCCAGATTAGTCTAAAAAAATCAAACAAAAATAAATAAATAAACCAGCCTAAATAGCTAGCATGAAGCTGAAATATTGGCTAAACTCCAAAAGAGCCTAAAAAACCTTAATAAATAATAAATACTTCAAAAATAATGCCAATATAACTTTCAACTTTTACTGCACTCCGACTCCATATAATATAATGACGAATCGACTATTAAATTATTCATCAACTAATTATATAGTAGTCGATTAGTCGTCGATTATTCGACTAATCGTGGCAGCCCTAATTAGTTATGTTATTGTTTAACTTACATTGTTAGAATTTTGTGTGAGATAGTTTTATTGTATGATATTAATGATAACTTTCTCATTAATCTACGATTCATTTTACCGCATTTAAAAAAAATCTCTTCAAAGAGTTTCTGTCAACTTGTTAACTTGCTGTTAACTGAATATTCCATTTCTGCAGAAACACTTTCACATTAGCAGTCTTATCCATTTTAGTGATTTGGGTTGACATTTGGGTTATTTTAGACATTTTTTTAATTGGGGCCCCCAACGTGTTGGGGGGCCCAGGCGATCGCCCACCTTTGCCTAATGGTAAGTCCGCCCCTGTTTAGACGTTTGAAAGACGAGGTTTTTTTGTTAGAGCTGTTGAAACTTCTAACATGTTTTGAAAAGATTTAAATATATAAAATAAAAACAAACAATGATTTCATCCGTTCGTATCGGGAAAGCCTTTGTTGACTCTGCATGTTTGCTTTCAGCCTGAAAGAGGGAGCGGAGCAATAGTTGGAAAGTTTCTGACATTTCTCAGCTGAACTTGGAATAGAGGTTGATTCTGGAACAATTAGGGATTGTGTTCGAGACCGATTAAAGCCGGGCTCAGGTGATCCTCTTTCTCCGTATTAGAGGGGCTGAAGGAACTTTGCTTGATTATGGGGTTGGATTGGAGCTCAGGTTACCTGATATCGAAACAAACAGCTGAGATCTCTTAATGACCATTTTACTCAGAGAAAATCACTTCTCTTGTTCTTCTCGTCCAGCTGGCGCCATGATCCCGCGTAACATGCGAACAGGTGGCTATCAGCTGCCGGGGGTGGAGTCCAGTGAAGTGCCTCTCATTGGCTACCGGCCGCTATCACCTGACAGAGGACCCCTGAGCAGCCATGCAGGGAGGAGGGGAACCAGCGATGACCTGGAAACTTCACAGGTGGGTGTGCTTTCCTTTGGCCTTTTGGCTGCAGCTGGTTGTTGTTGGCGAGATGAGGCCGTCTCTTCTGACCTCGCCGTTTCCTCAGGCCGCACAGTGATTAGCACGGAGCGGCAGAATCGCATGAAACCTCACGAGTTTGATGGATCAACATTTCAGAAGACTGTCAGAGAAAACTTCTCTGTGATTTTGGATCAAATATTTAAAGATGAAAATTGTGTTTTTGGGATTTTAACATGTTCTTGATGCATTTTTCTCATTCTTAAAGCCAGAAAGTGAAGCATGAAATTACATTTCTGAGTATTTATTATTCAAATTGTTGTGAATCCGGAGCAGAAGAAAAAATGCAGTCAGGACAACCCTGGAGCTGCTACAGCTGACGGGCCTTAAGCTCCTGCAGACAAATAGATCCATGAACGTCTTTGTTTTCCTCGTTTGAGCTGGAATCTGGATCAGAACTGATAGCTCTGATATTGCTAGCTATTTTTGTTTTAGTGCTAATGCTAAGTTGGGGCTGTAAGGGGCTTTAAGCTAGCAGGAAAGAGTCTAAACAAAAGGATTAAGGGAAATGAAGGCGCGCTCACTTCACACCAATAGTCCCGCCTACAACTCAGAGATGAATTTCTAATAATCTACTGATGCCCTGCAGAAACTTTATTCTAGAAAATACTTTTTTTATTATTATTATTTTAGCTTAAAACGTTTTATTATTAAAAGACAATTTGGAACACTTTGAAAATAGAAAAAATATATTGAACATTGCAGAACAATGAGTTATTAGAACTTCTTAAAACATGGGATGTTGTTGAGGTTAAGCATAAGAGCTGAACAACTGGACAACCGAAAAACCGAACGAGCAACCTGAGTTCAATTCAGTTTGAATTCATTTATAAGAATGTCACATCACGGTTGTCTCGATGGGTAATTGTCTTAAAAAAAAATAATCAGTCATAAGATATGAACAAAAGCTGATTGCTAAACTAAACTTGGCATCTCTTCCCTTAGAACCTCATTCTCAGTGAGGGAAAAACTCCTAAAAAATAGCAAATTCTGGGGAAAAGTAAACAGAAGAAACCTCAGGGATGTCCACATGAAGGAAATCCTGATGTTTGTGCTGAGTTTAAGGAGAGTCAGTGATTGGTTCTGACGAGAGTTCATCAGTGAACTTCCAGATCACCAACAAACTGCATTTTCTCAATGATTTGAATGAGGAAATTCTTAGAAATCGAATTTTCATCTTTAGTTCTCTAAAAATGCCTCAAGGACATGTTAAAAATACCAAAAAACACATTTTTATCAGAGTGGGTCTTTAACAGACGGAACTTTGGGATCTCCTGTGATAGAGTTTAAAGGCCGTCTTGCTCGGGGACACTATGGCAGAATTCGAGTTGCTTCCGTACCCCTTTGGCTCCTCCCTATGTCTCCAGTTGTAGGGGTATGAAGCTGTTCAAAGGTGGTTTCTAAGGAGGAGCCGTAGTGACAGTATCCCACCTCCAGTCGGGTGATCGATGATCGACTATTGATGATGTCAATAGTAATGTCCGAATTTGAAGACATTTTCCATATTTGTCTCCTCGGAGGGATAAATGTAGGGAGAGGGAAAAGCTGGGAACCTACGATTGCTGAAGCTGGGAGGGAAACCCCTAGGTAGCTACTTGGAGCATTGAGCTTTAGCCCCGCCCCCTTTAGCAGCTGACCAGTGTTTTCAGGTGTCCAGGGAGCTCTGGTGAGGCTCACTAGAATTTACAAGCAGGTAGACCTGAGGCTGCTGTGGAAATCATGAATAAGTCTGAAAATGTTTCGAGAATCAACTTGAGTTTGATGCATTTTGGAGGGAACAGATGTTTTCTTATTGGGACTTTTTTCTTCAGAGTTCTGAATTCTTGTGCTCCATTGTGGACATTTGTTGTCAAAGGTTGAACTTTTACCTTTTGATTCAGGTGTATTGGTGGTTTGGAGCGACACAACATTTTGGCGAACCATTTGCTGACACAACGTAGCACTCCGCTGATGAAGTATACAAAAACGACAACAAAACAGCCAAAAAAGGCTGCAATCTTTACAGGTCCTCATAGCCAAGTCTCCATATAAACATTTTTGATCATTTTTCATGACTCGTTCATGAGCTCAACCCACTTAGATTATTCTGTGATCTCATATTTTGGCATTAAATGAGTAATATTTCCTTTAAAAGAAAAGCAAAAGCAGCTCTAGTTAACAACTTTAACAGAAATAACACTTTTTTTTCACAGAAACTGTCCGCTTGTATCTGAACTTTGCAGAGTGTGAACACTTTAAACCCAAACCAGGTCTCAACCGTCCATTTTCTGGTCTTTTTTCATGTGGTATGTTTACTATCCCTGCAGAAGGTGAACTTTTTTTTTTAGTTTTCTTCAAGATTTAGTCTTATCTGGCTCAGTTTGAGCAACAGAAACAAAACAGTTCATGAATTGACTCAAAATCTGAAAAATAAGCAACATTTTGTTCCAATACGGTCAGGTGAACTGAATTATTTATGAGGCTCTTGTTGATGAAGATCTGACTTTCAGGAAGCTGGTGTGGTCTAAAGAAGTTCATGAAGCTTTCCCTCCTGTTAGGAACTGTGGATTCCTGTAGTTTTGCTCTTTAGTGATGTTGCTGCTCCTCACTTCACTCACAGTTTGGAGAAACTGGTTGCGGCTAAATAAAGACGCCGGCCGGTCAGAGAGTGTTTCTGGACTTCCCCGCAGCTCGTGAGCCGCTGGGCTGCGCCGTAAATAATGCATGCGGCGGTTTGGCCGGTCGATGCAGCCTACACCTGCTCTCACCAGAACCAGTGTCCAGTAACACAGGCCGTCGTCTCCAAGGACATTCTGTCGAGTGGAATCCAATACTCCCTCTTGCTTACTCCTTAATGAGGGGAACTGGGATGTGTGAGTCAGCATGCGTGACGATCAGACCTTGAGAGAAACATGAGCCTGGGAGGTTAAAAGTGTCATTTCTGCTTTGGTTTAGTGATGCACGAGCTCCGTGAAGTAAAGTTATCGACTTCCAGGGGACACAAGACAATCAGTTCTGATATCTGATTGGGGAACATTTCCCACAACAAACCTACAGATGAGACAGCAGTTTATCCTCATCCTGCAAATGTGTTCTTTTGAACGTTTTTCCAGAAGACATTGAATCTATCATCATTTTACAGTTTATTCTATTTTATAATAGTGTTAGACCAAATTAAATTGTTAAAAAAAACACGAAATTGAAATGTGAGTTTTTAGTGAGATAACAGTACAAATGAACATGAACAACAGGTTTTGTTTGATAAATAAGTTTCATATTTTACTCTTCATAAAAATATATTTTGTTAAAATTATTTAAGTTAGAAAGAAGTGCTTTATAACATCGGGCCATTAATAATAATGCAATATAATAACCTGGAGGGCCGGATCTGGCCCCCGGGCCTTGATTTTGACTTGTGCTCTAAATGATGTAAACCTAAACACTCATCCATCCATTTTCTACATGCTTAATTTCCATGTTGGGGTCAGGGGTATACTGGAGAAAACGAATGCAAACCTCAATACTTCACAGTAACTCTAGCTTCCGTTCTGACATTAAATTTTTGAGCTTTTTGCAGCTCAGCTGGTTCTGTCAAACCTTTGACCCAAATGCTGTCGAGTTTGACTCAAAAAAGAAGAGATAACAGGAACTGAAGGATGCAGGGATGAAAGCAGGAGAAGTGCGGGGAACGACAGGAAGGAAGAGGTGGGCTGTGTCTTTAAACAAAGCTCCACCAGATTTACGACTCCCCCGTTTCATATTTTTGTTCAAGGTCTGTGACACGAACGAAAATATTTGAGGAAAAAGTTGGTGGTGAAGGATTTTTCTGGCGTTTGGCGGGATGACGCAGAGGTTTCAAGTGGACTGTAAGCTTCCTGTGGTCGCTGGCGCTGCTCGGTCCGTGACGTCTTTGTCGCTACGCCTTTAACTTGTGATAGAAGGAGAGGGGAAGAACATAGCAGCACAACATGACAGCTTCACAACGTCCTGCTTCCTGCGTTTGTTTCCACTTATTACGCGCTTCCCAAATGCAGCGGCCCCACGAGGGAGGTCCCGTCGCGTAAACAACACAAACACACACAACTCTTGATTACAACCAAACATCTCATGGGAAGAAATGTGTGGTTCTGTTTAGGAGTCCTCAGAATGAAGCAGTCGAACTAAAAGGTTCCTGAAAAGTAAAGTCCAGACCCCCCCATCCTGGTTTCTTAAGGACAGCTGCTCCATTGTTTATGTTCTTATCTCCAAACTGCATCTTAGCGCTGCAGCAGCTTTGTCTGGAGCGAGGAAGCCGAGCAAGGTCCAGTTTCCTGAGTCTGTGGGACTGAAAGGCCCCTGAGATCAGCCAGCCGGACAAAAGCCAGTGCGGCTTTACATCACCTTTTATAAAAGTCCTCCACATCAGCCTCCATCACCAGAGAGACGACAGCGAGGGCAAATCTGTTCCTTCTCAATGTCACTGACAATTAAAGCCTTTTATGAACAAAGAAACCAAAAGAAACTGACTTTCCTTATAAGGAAATACACAACAAAACTTTTCCACACAATTCAGATTACAGACAGTTCCTAACGTGAATGCAACAGAACCAACAAGCAGGAAATGCTATTTTATTTAAGTTTTTACTGTCACTTTAAAATGTCTACAACAGAAAAACATTAATCATTTATTTTACAAACTTTACCCTTGGTTTTTAAATCTGAATTTTAGTCTCTTTTCTTCTTTTAGTCCTATATTTCTTTGTTCATCTTTGAGCATTATTTTTTGTAAAGCTCTGTTTCCTTTACAACTATTTTAAAAATATATATATTTATCTATGTTTTTTCTCTACTACGGAGCCCAGAAATTGACATGGAAGTTAAAAAAAAGTTAAAAGAAAAACGGTTATTTCTAAAAAAAACAGTTTAATGGTTACTATATGGTGAGCATCAGTCACTGTCTGGTGAGCACTATTTACCATCTGGTGAGAACCAGTTACTATCTGGTGAGCATAGGCTACTATCTGATGAGCACTAGTTATTGTCTGGTGAGCATGATTTACTATCTGGTGAGCACCAGTTATTATCTGGTGGGCACTAGTTACTGTCTGGTGAGCACCAGTTACTCTCTGGTGAGCAGTAGTTACTATCTGGTGAGCATGAATTAATATCTGGTGAGGACTAGTTACTATCTGGTGAGCACCATTTACTCTCTGGTGAGCAGTAGTTACTATCTGGTGAGCATGAATTAATATCTGGTGAGGACTAGTTACTATCTGGTGAGCACTAGTTACTGTATGGTGAGCACTAGTTACTATCTGGTGAGCACCAATTACTATCTGGTAAGCAGTAGTTACTATCTGGTGAGCATGAGTTAATATCTGGTGAGCATGATTTACTATCTGGTGAGCACTAGTTACTGTATAGTGAGCACTAGTTACTGTATGGTGAGCACTAGTTACTGTCTGGTGGGCATCAGTTACTATCTGGTGAGCACCTGTTACTAAAGATCAAAAACTGTCTGGTTTTGAGTCGTAGATGGAATGAAGGACTGAGAGTTTCTTTGACATTTTCACACTGAACTGAAATAAATGATGAATGTTCGTCCAGCGTCTCAGTGCTCAAAGCCACAAACCTGTTCATTACGTTATGAAATTAGCGTTCAGCTGTTTAGTATAACCTTAGAAAGTGACTTTCAATTTGAATCTTTTCCTGCCTGGAAAGCACGAGAACGATCACACACAGCTGAGAAAAGGTTCATCTGCCTCCTGTGACTTTATTGCTCCACATTAATGACCCCTGAATAAACTGGTGTCACTTCCTGCTACATCTGAGGGCTCCTTACATCCGTCAACAGACTCAGTCCAATGGTCAAGCTTGGAAAGAATAAAAGTTCAGCTGCTGCGTTGAGTCAGACTGGTTTGTTTGAGGGTCAGCTTTAGGGGAAGACAGCAGGAAAGCGGAGGGAAGACTGGAATAGAGCGGGTATTGTTCTGGAAATAGCTTTAGGGTTGTGTGTGTGTGATCATACATGAGCCTTTGATGGTGCGACTGAAGTTTGTGGGGCTGAAAACTGATTCACTGCAAACCAACTCTGCTGTAATCTTATCTTTGTTTATGGTGTGTGTGTGATGGGTGTGTTCTCGTGATGTCATCCTGTGGAGGGGCCGGCCTTAGGTCCCGCTCCAGGTGTGGGACGACACAGAGCCCGAGTGGAAGTGGGGCACACGGTGCGGGAGCGAGCACATCCGGGTCGACTCTCGGTGGGCTTTAGCAGCCAGTCTGGTTCCGATGAAAAGCCGAGGGAAAGATGAGGAATCCGTCGGTGGTTTTGTCCTGAAGGTTTCCAGGAAGCTCATGGATTTCCACCTGTCTGGACTTGCACGGGAAAAGGTAGCTGGTGAGGCTGTCGCAGCCGTTTTTTCCTGCTGAGTGTGTGCTCGTCTTCATGGGAAGGACACGAGATAAACAGACAGGTAGAATAACAGGTTCTTCTGCTCGGGGATTCATTGCAGCAGATCCTTCTTGAATGCTGGGAGCTTCTCTGGGTCCTCCGTCCAACAAGCCAAGGTAACATTAGGGTGTCTGGTAGAGGCCTCAAAAAAAGACTTTGAGGACGTATTTGGAGGTTTGAGTGAAGGAGTTTGTCAGATCAGGAGAAACGTTTAGTGTGGAGGTTCATGAACGGCCAGAAAGGCTTAGCAGATGGTTTTGGTCTGTCTGAATCTCCAAGGTGCTGCTTGTGTTTCTGTGCAGATCAAAACAGTTGACTCATGCTGGGACTTTGGAGGTTTCATCAGCCTCTCAGCTTTCCCTTAAAACTTTTAGACGTGAACAAAAGTGGGAAGTAATTGGTGGGTTGATCAGAAATAGTGAGAGGATTCGACCTAACATCCACCCCAAAGTAAGACTCTTCTGGTGATTGGTACAGGACAGCGGTTCTGACATTATCTCTGTGACAATATAATAGTGGATGAAGCACTATGCTGCATAAAACAGCTCCGATTTCATTGAGGCAGTTTAAGTTTTCTAAAAATAAGACAGAAGTTTGCCTGAGGTGTTTAGCGTGCCGTAGTCTATGGTCACGGTGGAAACAGAGCCGACAGAAGAAAACTTTTCAGCCCCACAGAAAACTTTAAAAAAAATACAATTTAAAGACAGATTTTCAATAAAAATCACCTTTTTTGTGTTTAAATAATGTTTTTGAGGCATTTTTTTTTATTATGGAGAATATATATACAGATAATTAAGGTTAAAACTGCATTTCTAAGAATTTCTTTGATATTGTCAGTCCAAAAAAACATCATTTTTGTAAAATACGCTAGCCGGGCCACAGGCTACTTCTCTGCTCCAAAACGGTGAGAGGAAAAGGGGGCGGAGTTGCTCCACACCCACGTTCCCACTCAAAACTTAGATGTGAATTTCTGATGAACTCCAGCTGCTTTACAGAAAGTTTGTCGTAGAAAACATCACAGGTTTTCAGTTTGGGCTAAAAATGGTTTAACCATAATTAAAAGACAGTGGAAACACTTTGAGAAAAGATCAAAAGATGATCGGAGTTTTTATATGCAATTATCAAGAAACCTAATAGAGTTAAAGGTAAGAGTAATATTTATTTCAGTACAGGGTATCAATATATATAATTAAAAAAATGTAGAATTCAACAAATTGAAACAATAAAAAATGTTGTTTATTTTGTCTATAATATAGTTAAATTATGTTTAAACTAAGGATCCCACATTTGTCTGTTTGTGTGTTCTATTGTTTATTTTGTAATTCTTTTGTAGAAATTGAAAACCTTTTCTTTAAATGTAGTTTCTTTATTTAGTTTTCATAGTTTGCATGTTCTTTTGTTCATGTGTAGTTCTGTTCTTGTGGTTCTGCAGCAGGGGGAGGGGTCTGATTTGATAGTAGGGATAGGCTCCAGCAACCTGCTGACCTTAATGTGTCCAGAGGACGTATAGATAATCAAATTGTGCACTATTGTTAAAAATAGAGTGTGTATGAGTTCAGTTCTGCTGTTGTCAAGCAAGTTCTGAGAGAGGAGCAGTTGATTTATTCAACCTGTGGTGGTGGTGGTGGTGGTGGTGGTGGTATTATGATCAGGGGTTGCTGCTGTTGGTTTGGTGGCATATTCACCAAAATATAATTATCAGTGAGCAACCCAATGAAACTGAATAAAAAAAATCATTAATTCAACACTGAAAGAGCCTTTTAGGTTGATGTATTTCCAACTACAACACAATAAGGGCCACAAATTTGTTCTTCACTCTTTAAAAAAAAAAAGTATTTATGTTAATGTTACCATTATAAAAGTGCATATTGTTATTTTGCACATATAAAGCAATCAAAAGATTGAAAAAAGAAGAAATAGCTCATAACTTTTGACAAATGTTCACATTCAAAATAACACCCTGTACCACATTTATCATCTCAATGCAGTAAGTTGTGTATTGCCTGTAACTAACTATATTCCTTCTATTTCATCATTGTCGGTACGTCTTAGCCAGAAACTTGCAAAACTAAACAGCCAAAAGGCTTTTTTAATAATAAGCTGTTTGTCTCATTATCCGATGAGCCGACATCAGATTAAAGACTGATTTTCTGTAGTACACTGGACTCAAAAATCTCTAATTGATAATCAGTTGATAAAGAGGGAAAATCAAACCGATCGTCTTCAGCAGGATCCATTGACTGTATACGGCGGGGGTCTGGAACCTGCAGCTACAGATCCACATGTGGTTATTTTATCTCTCCATGGTGGCTCCAAACATAAAATAATTTATGGAGACTGTTGACCCAAACATGTCGACCGTCAGAGTCAGAAGCTCCTGCTGATGGCTGCATAACCAAAACAAATAAACAAAGCCTGCAAACTAAGACTACCAAGGTCCAACCACAAACTAAAATAACAAAACCCAGCAGTGAAAGACTGCTGAGGACAAAGAAGGAAAAAGAACAAAAAATAAATATAATGAAACAGCATTTTTTTTAAAGTAAGGATTACTTAATTAGCATTTATTAAATTTAGATTAGTTACATTTATAAATTGATGCACATAGATGAAAAACTATGTAGGTTTTTACATCCTGTTGACCTGAAGACGTCTTGTTTGATCAACTCTGCCTCCGGAATGAACAGATTTTATATACAAAGCAAAACTTTGGTAAAAAGTTTGATCTTTTATGAGTTAAAAGCGAATATTATCCTATGCTGTACAACATTAGTTACTAGCTGTCCAGAACTGCACTGAGATGATCCTATTTGGAACAGAAAAAAAATTTGCATTTTGAGAGATGCTACGTTCTTTGTGACAAAAAATCGACATAATTCATATTTATTATTAAAAATAAGAAGGTCATGAATGCAAATACAAATTTCTTAAAGGGCTCCTAAATGGCTCTTTAACTGTTAAAGGTTCCAGACCTCTGGTACATGAGAACTGGAGGGAGTGAGTGTGACGTCACCCTCAGGAAATGGTCGAATCCTTCCATTTATTGGTTAGACTCAGTCCTGATTCTGGCAACACAGAAAATAAAAGTCTCACTGGATTTTTTGAGAAAAATAACCTTCCTGCTTTATTTTAGATGACCTTTCTTCTCCTTTGCATGTTTTTTTAGTGGTTGCCTTCTGTGTGGTAATAATTTTGCCCCATTCAGCTTTCGATCCAAAGAATCTGAAACTTAGAGATGACAAACCTCCCAATCAAAGCTCCTCATTGTGTTTGAGTGAATTGTGTAAAACCCGCTTCGATCCATGTCGTGTCTCTTCTTCAGGCAGAGCTGTCACCGATGAAGACCACCTGGTACTGTCCCCTCGATTTGGTAAGAGCCTGCAGGCAGTTGCATGCGCTGTGAGCCGTTTAGCTGTGAGGAATGAGGTCACGGTGTCAGAAGCTTGGCCTGAGGTTCAAAGCGTGTGAGATCACCAACCCCGAGGTGTGGGAGCTCTGACAGGTGTTCAGAGCAGCAAAGGGATCGGAAAAGCTCCGCTCTGTGCTGGAGGAGAGAAAAACTAAACAGACAACTGTCCTCTAAAGGTTCTGTCACACGGGGATGACCTCAAGATATAATCTAGTGTCACTTCAACACAACTCTGTGTTAAAAATCACTTGTGATTACGTAAAGTTTGCATGAAAAGTGCATGTTTGCCTGTTTTTTGTACAGCTTGTCGGGATAAATGTTTTCCAAAAGCTTTTGTGAGGTCAAAGCACAACGAGCTCACATTTCCCTCCACTTTAGTCCACAGTGGCAGAAGAGGAGGACGATGGAGTGATCTACACGGTGGTGGTCAAGCAGCACGCCGCCCCCCACGGCCCCATGGTGAGCGCCCCTCCCCACAGCCTCAGAGTAGATTCAGCCTCTTCCGTCAGCATCCTCCCCTCATCTCCCGTCGTCTTTCAGCCGGCCGTTTGTCGTTCTCAGTGCGTGAAGGCGGGGACGGAGGAGAAGCTGGTGCTCCACCTCCTCCACTCCTTCTCCATGGGGGACTCCTCCTACATCACCATCTTCCTCTCCACGTACCGCTCCTTCACCTCCACCGAGCGAGTGCTGGACATCCTCACTGACAGGTGGGAGACTAAACTTTCAAACTTGGCTTGAAAAGCAGATCAGTTTCTGTTGAAGAACAAAAAACAGAAATTAAGTTGATTATTTGTTGGTTAAATTCCAAAAACTACCATTATAAATTGTGAAAACAAACAATCCTTGTCAAATTAACCCTAAAAGCCTAACTTAAAAAAAGATCTTTTTACTGAATTTAGACAGTTCTTATCAAGTCAGAATATAAACACTCCAGAACCACAAACACTGAGACCAAAAACTGACAGATAAAAACACATTTATATTTGTGAGATAAGACTTGAATCGCTGGAATCACAAACACTCGTCCAGCTGGACAGTTTTTGGGATCAACAGATAAAGTTAATGGGACCAAAACTGGAAAAAATGTATTCTGTTTAGAGTAAGAGTAAAG
Source organism: Oryzias melastigma (assembly GCF_002922805.2). Classification (NCBI taxonomy): domain Eukaryota; kingdom Metazoa; phylum Chordata; class Actinopteri; order Beloniformes; family Adrianichthyidae; genus Oryzias; species Oryzias melastigma. Next base: position 25,098,539 of record NC_050527.1, on the reverse strand, counting down.
TTCATAGTGTTCTTCTGTTTGTCCATCATCGAGGTCACATGACCATGACATCACAAATTCCACATCTGCACTTGGACGCAGAAAACATTTTCCAGAGGAACCTTTTAAAGTCCAACTCTGATCATTCATTTGGTCTTTTGTAATAGTGTTTCTAGTGGTTTTTTTTTATTATGATTATGCCGTTTTAGCCTAAATAAAAAAAACTGTCTTATTTTCTAGGACATATTTTCTGCAGAGCAACAGTAGAAAATTGCCTCTAAGTTGTGGGTGGAACCACTGGCGCAGAGTAACGCCGCCTCCCCTTTACCTCCCAGTTGTTGAGAGCTCTCTGTTTACATCCTCTCCCGCTAACTTACAGCCTCTCACAACCCCAACCTATCATTATAAGGGCAACAAAAATGGCGAACAATATTGGAGCTATCAAGACGTACAGATTTAATGAAATCTTTTTTGACAAAATATAAAAAAACTTCAATCTCTAAGATATAGTTTCTGCATTGGTGTGAAGTAAGCCTGCCTTGATTTCCCATCATCCCTTTGTTTAAACTCCACTAGATATAGCTCTGATTACACGATTTTTTAAAAACTTTATTTATTTCATCTGCTCCTGATTCATGAGAATTTGATTAAAGAAACACTCAGAAATGTTTTTCTGAGTTTTCTTTATAAATGTCCGTTAAGATAAGAAAAAAATGCCACAAGAACGAATTAAAAACTCCAAAAACATCATTTCCATCGAAGTGGGTTTTTAATTCCCACATCGCTACAGACAAATGTCAGCTTAGATTTTTTTTAGTCTTTAAATAATTAGATTTCTTTTTGCTTTCGTTTTGGCTTCCATGACAAATCTCCTTCACATCATTTGTTTTCAGATTAGAGAATCCGCCCGGCGACAGCGAGCGAAGCCACGTCAGACAGTCTTTCAACAAGTGAGTTTCTGCTAAACTTCACTCTATTTTTAAATGCGTCTGAAAGCTGCTCTAATTTTTGGTTATGGCTTTAAATAAAACCTCATTTGAATGTGAAAGCTAACTTCCTGTTAGCATCCGGCGCAGTCAGATTTCTGCAGTTTCAATTTGTGCAGCAATTTGCTTCATTTATTTCTGGCTGAACTTCTAAATTTGTATCATGTTTTTTTATTTTTTATATCAGAAAATTGTATTATAATATGTGTTTAAATTTATTTTATAAATATTTATATCCAGGTCTCTCTACTTTTTGATTAAAAGCTCTTTTTTTGTGCTTTTGGAGCTACTTTTTCCATTGTAAGAAGCAACTTATGCTATTCCAGTATCATTCAAATCTTTGAGACATTTATTTAAAAAAAACAGTTTTGATGGATTGGAAAGGTTAAGTTTTGGCAGTCAGTCTGCATGCTGTTCCTGTGCAGAGCGGTGTGCACCGTCTTCAGGACGTGGCTGTCCGAGTATCCGGAGGACTTCCAGAGTCTGGGAAATCCCTCTTGTTTGCTCCGCTTGGCTCCACTCCTCCCTCAGGACTCCTCCTCTGCAGCTGACCTCCGCGCTCAGCTCCTGAGGATCGCCGAGGAGCTCAGCGAGAAGGCCCTGCTCCTCCACTCCCGCAGAGGTTTGCAATATTACTCTTTTGGCCTCCTAAAGCTGCAGCTAGATCCTTTTAGGCCGGTTTAAATGACGTTTTTTGGGCACAAAATGACTGTAAAAGCAATTTGTTTTAGCAAAATAAAAGCCTGACCTTTTGTTTTTGAGCTAAACTTAATTTGAGGATCTAATTTCTAGAGATTTAAAAGGTTTAGCTGACTGATATTCAACCCTGTGACTAATAATAAACAAACTGTCAATGATTTGTTTAACCGTTATTGCAGTAAAATTGGTTTTAAGCAACATTTCCAGGAAAATTCCGTCAGATTTCACCTTACTGCGACATTTCTGTCTCCAATCTGTCACAAGTTAGTTCAATTGTTACAAAACCCTCACAAAGTTCTGTCAGAGATCAACAAACAGAACTGCATTCATGAGGGAGTTTTCAAATTTAGACTCAATCTGAAACCAGAAGTGAGTCAACCAAATTGAAGTTTCGCGGTTGCAAAGCGGCGGAACGTTACAGGTGCACTTCCTCGTTACCCAACATCCCTCCATCCAGCTGAGCCCTGCAGTTTGACATCTTAAAATTCTTACAGTTTCTCCGACTAAATCCACATTTGGAATATTTTTTCCTCACATTTTCAAGAACAAATCATGAAAGTTAACAAATGTTGCCTCCAGGAGGTCGCATTTCAAACAACTGCTGAGTACTTCATCTTCTTAACTGTTCTCTATTTTGTTAGAACAACCTGAAAAGCTCTAAGCGGATTATGAAACATTTATGTAAATATGAGATACAATCAGTTCCATTGATATTTCAGCCATTGATCACTTTAAAATCGATGACAAGATCCTAATAACTCAAGGCTGCTATTGGATAAAAGTAAAATATCAAAGAACAAATATTTTTAGTGGTTTTCTTTTTTATATTTTCTTTCACATTTTTTGAGTTGATTATTTTAACTAGCACGACAGTATGGGCTCAAATTAGGATTGTTTACAAAGCAGCAGCTGTTACTAATAAACATTATTTTTCATATGGTAAAAGTTTTACGTTTTTTTGCATTCAAGTTTCAAATTTACAATTTTTTTCAAATTATATTTATATAAATATTTTTAAATTTCACTTTTTTTTTACATTTTCATTTTTCATATAATATTTTCTAGTACCTTTCACATACCTTTGTACTTTTAAGTTTGAAACTGTTTTTACATTTTATTTTACTTTTTTCCACATTTAAAATCTGTTCTTTCATTCATTTTAACTATGGCTCCCCCAAACACAGTCAGAGACGATGTTACGTTCTACTGCTGGACCTTTTTCTATCCAGTCCTTCTGCTCACCTGGCAGGTGTAACCAATGTGCTTTAATTGGTACCTGCTGGTTATTTAAGAAAGAGGAGGTGACACTAATAAGGCAGGGAGCAGGCAGGGAGCAGGCAGGGAGCAGGCAGGGAGCAGGCAGGGAGCAGGCAGGGGTTTTAGTTGGTGTGGTGCCAGTTTGTTTCAGTCTCTTTTACACTATTTGTCCTCAGCAGTCTTTCACTGCTGGGTTTTGTTATTTTAGTTTGGGATTGGACCTTGGTAGTCTTAGTTTGCTGGCTTTGTTTATTTGTTTTCTTTAGGTAGATTTTGGTCAGGGAGCTGCTGACATGGCTGGGTCAGTCCCTGACTTATTAAGGTTCCAATTCCCTTTTGGTTTGTCTTTTTGTTGGGATCAGCGCACTAATTATTTCATTTTGTACCTTCATTTCAAAACGCAGGTTTTCCTTTATTCATTTAATAAAGTGTTCTTTTTATTTTTGGTGTTCAGTTTTTGTTATTGTCCCCTTTTGTATTTTAACTCATAGGGGACGTAAAAGACACTTTCTTTTTTTTTAAACCTCATTCTGGCCGATTAAGACCTACTAAGAACATGACTTTTTAATCTACAGTCAGAACTGTGATGGTAAAGGATAGACCATATATTTTTTCTGTAAGATTACAGAAAAGAATCATTTAAAATTTGGCTGTGTGACTTTCTGGAAAACCATAAATGTTTAGGCTGTGATTGTTCCACTTTTTCTGTTAGCCTACAAACCGACCCCGCCCCCATCAGAGAATGAAACAGTTATGTGGCCCTCACAAGAGAAAGTTATGGGGATCCTAAATGTTGAAGGTGCAGTTTGGAGCCAGCGAGGCTCGCTGCTGCTGCTCCATTGCCGATGGCGTGATGTTTGGACACGCCCTGATCCTGGTAACAACAATAAACCTGCAGATCCTCTGGAATTATTCGTGCGTCTGTTTATAGCTTCTGTTTACCTTCCTGTATTTGCTTTTCTTCAGCAGCAAAGCGACAGAAAAGCTGCTGCACTTTTCTCAGGGTGTAAATGACTGATCCACGTGTAAAAAGATTAGACTAACTTGTCTGTTGGATTACTCTGAAACTATAGTTTCATGTTCTGCTCCGTTTGCAGATCAGTTCAGTTTGGACAGCCCCCCTCCCGACCCGTCCCTGTTTGAACCCACCAGCGTTCTGGGGTTTCCGTCGTCGCTCATCGCCGAGCAGCTCACCAAGATAGAAACGGTCAGTTCAGGTCAAGAGTCCTGATTCTTCCTGCTGGAACCACTGAAGGTTCCATATGTTATATGTAAAAAAAGTCAAAATGATGCAGTAAACTTATATCTTGTCATCTAAGTGGGTAATTTCTATCCACATGGTCCATATTTCTCTGTGACGGCCGGATCTTTCCGGGAAAGGACGTGTCCGTTCAGGTCTCAGGAAGTGTCCGTGTTATCTCGTGTTTCTCAGGAGCTGTTTGTCCGTCTGGTCCCGTACCACTGTCTCGGCTCTCTGTGGTCTCAGCGGGACAAGAAGGGCAGGGAGGGCGTCTGTTGGTCCGTCCGGGCCACCGTACGTCAATTCAACAAGCTGGCGAACGCCGTTTTAGCATCCTGTCTTTGGCCGACAAAGCTGCGCAGCCAGCAGAGGGCGCGGCTGCTGGAGAAGTGGATCGGCGTGGCAGAGGTCAGTGGGACGGCAGCCTCCGGGATTTTATACTTTTAATTTAGTAAAAGGATTTTGATTATTGATTCATTTTAACGTACAAAAGATAAACAACAGCTTCAAAGACCCGATCTGATCATCTTTTCATCTGTTCTAAAATCGTTCTCAGTCTTCTTTTAATTATAATTATGCTGTTTTTAGCCAAAATAAAAAACTTGAGTTGTTTTCTAGGACATAGTTTCTGCAGAGCAGCTGCTGTGGGGACTGTTGGTGCATTGCAACCTCGCCCCCACTTCCCCTCCCCGTTGCTGAGAGCTCTCTGTTGACACTCTCTCCTGCCTTTTGTTACCGGGGCAACAAAAATGGCGAGCAATATCAGATCTATCCAGCCGTACAGATGTATCCAGAAGTCATCTCAGACGAGGAGAACAAAGACGTTCATTGATCTATTTGTCTACAAGTGGAGCTTCGGAATAACAAAAACAATCTTTTCAAATTGTATTTTTGTGTTTGCTCCTAATTCACAAGGTTTTAAATGTAGATATAATCAAAAATGTAATTTTTAAGCTCAGTTTTCTTAATATATGTCCTTCATTATCGGAAAAAATGTCACAAGAACATGTTAAAAAAAACACCAAAATCACTATTTTCATTAGCGAGGTTCACTAGGTGAAACAGAACGTTTCTATTTGAAGTCAAAGTTCAAATTCCCAATGAACTCCCAACAAAGTGTGGAAGAAAAATTCTCAAATTTGACTCCAGTCAGTCACAATTCAGTTGCAGAGGTTGCAAGTCCCTCCCCCCACAGAGTCGTTTGCAAGCCCCTCCCCCCACAGAGTCGTTTGCAACCCCCTCCCCCCACAGAGTCGTTTGTAAGCCCCTCCCCCCACAGAGTCGTTTGTAAGCCCCTCCCCCCACAGAGTGGTGTCACATTTCTCCCTCTTTTGCAAACTCGTGACGGTTCAAAATACCAGTGACAGCTCTGTGAAAGGTTTGGCGTTTCTGAATATATTCAAAACAACAGTGACATAAAAGGGAAGCTTTCAGACCTGAAACAAATGTTTGGGCTGGAACCATGTTTGCAATGTTTTTAGACTCTCAGGAACAAAGTTAGAACATGTTGGAGCTGCAGATAAATCAAGGACAAGTTTTAAGGTCAGAATTCATGACTCAGAGACTTTTTTTGGAAACTTGGAAGAGTTCAAGGAGAAAGAGACACAGGAAAACATCGGGATGGTCCACAACACTTCTGGACTGATGTTCTGATGAGGAACTTTATGGAAGGAGTGCATCCCAAAATATCTACAGTCACACTAACGCAAAAATCAACATCAGATCTTGCTTGAAATGATGGATAACTGAAGGAAAATCTAAAGTCTCTGAGTTCATTTGCTCAAGAGCACAACGGTGCGAACCCAGAAGCAAGTTCACTTCTGAGAAGATCAAAGAAACGACATCAAGATTTTGGGAGTTTTGTGGTCAGTTTGGACTTAAAAGACCCACTCCGATTAAAAATTGTGTTTTGAACATGTTTTTGTAGACAGCTAAGTTCAAAATTGCATTTGTGAGTAATTCCTCATTTAAATTGAGAATCAGAAACAGAAATGCTATCTAAAAAAATATCATATTTGGGATGTAGAAAATGTTTGGTGGGTCACAAGCTCCGCCCCATTCTGATACATGTATTTACAGACAAATCGATCCATGAACGTCTTGTCCTTGAAAATGACAGTTTTTTTTTTGTTATTTTGGCTCAAAATGTATAATTAAAAGGTCACTGGGAGTACTTTTACAGAAGATTGGAGTTGATTTTTTTGACCATAAACAAACTTTTTGATAGGCTTGTTTGAATTCAAACAATTCTGGAAACCAGTGGAGACAAACTCCTCACAAATGTTTAATAGAAGCTACAGCTGCTTTCAGTAAGAGATTATTTTAAGAGGTTTGGGTGGTATTACGTATTTGAGTAACTCGCATCAAATCACATTTAAAAAACTGTCGTTTTTGTGGTAATTGAAACATTATTTTGATAAAATAAATGAAATATATTTGGAAAGGGGCAAACACTTTTTCCATTGTAGTTTGTAGCTTTAATGGTTTATCGGGGAAAGGAGATTCTTTTATTTGTTTTTCCTTCTTTTCACCTATTTTTAAATACATGAAACTTTACAGTTTCTTGTAGTTTATTTTTAACGTTATTTTTATCGTACGTTTTCTTTTTGTGTTCAGATTTTTATAAAATACTGTTTTCCTTCCATATTTCCTGTTCTCTAGTAACACTGAGGAACTCTGAGGGAACTATATAACATGTGAGCTGTGGGCAAACAAAGAGTTTGGCTCAGCTTTCAGCGTTTTGTCGGAGCGCTGACAGTGCAAACACACACAGACTCTGGGTTTCTGTCTGCAGGGTATCTCTGGTGAAACTGTGGTTTGTTGCGGCTTCTCATTGGTCCCTCTCGCCACTCTGTCAGCTGACATCCTTCTTCATCCAACAGAGGAAGGAGCATCTGTGTTTGTTGGCGCAAACGTCCGTTCACGCGTGTCTGTGCTTCCAACAGGAGTGCAGAGCCAGGAAGAACTTCTCCTCGCTGTACGCCGTGGTTTCGGCGCTGAAGAGTAACCCCATCCACCGGCTCAGGAGAACGTGGCACGACACCGACAGGTGTGTGAGGTCCCGGATCGGACAAGTGTCACAAATAAAAGAGCGAGAAAATGAGGATCGAACTGTTTTGAACCAATTGTTTTTTTTTGGACCAAGACACTTAGAAACTGAGCTTTCTCTCAAATCTACAAGCCATAGTTTGCATGTTATCTGTCTGAAATCCCTTTAAATATTTACAGCTAAAACACCTGAAAGTTGTTTCAGAATGAGAAAATAAAAGCTTTAGAATTATATAGTTTTACTTTTGTTCAAATTTAATGAAAAATATCCAATAAAACAAAAATCTGAGATTCTCTTATTTCCAGTATAAAACCTCTTAAGTCTTTAATTTATTGATTAAATCTGAAAAAATGTGTTATTACATCTCATTATTGTTTACTTTTAGCATTATTTTAGTAGTTTTACTTCTAACAATAATTGGATTTACACATAAAAGTTATTTTTTTAACTTGAACAAGAGACAAAGAATACAAACATATTAGAATTTTGAAAAAATTAAACTAGATTATTTACAATAATTAATGTTCTATAGTAGGAGTGTGAAACTTAATCACTCAATTGGCCAAAATCCAAAAGACACGTTAGGTCACGAGCCGAACAAGATAAACATTTATAACGCTCTAAAATTACATTTTTAAGTAGTTAAAACCATAACTTTCTATTATAATTATAAACTAGATATACAGTATAACATTACCTTCGATAATGCTACTGTACATGCTGTAAGATGAATTTGGCCGCTGAAGATGTTACTGCTGACAGCTGAAGAGGCTGAAATTGATAGCTAAAAATACTGAAACTGATAGTCAGCTAAAATATTAGCTAAATGTCAAATTATCCTAAAAAACTAATAAATAAATAAAAACCTTAGATTAGCCAAAACAGCAAGCATGTAGTGGAAAAAATTGCTAAACGTCAAAATATCCTAAAAAATGGAAATAAGCCTAGATTAGCCAAAACAGCTAGCATGTATCTGAAATATTAGCTATTGGCTAAACTCCAAAACGGCCTAAAAACAATAAAAATAAAAAAACGAAATTAGCCAAAGCATTTAGCGTGTAGCTGAAATATTACCTATTACTATAGGTAAATAACTAAAATATTACCTATTGCTAAACTCCAAAACAGCCTAAAAAACAATAAAAGAAAAATAATTGAAAAAAACTAAATTAGCCAAAGCAGTTAGCGTGTAGCTGAAATATTAGCTAAACGTCAAAATATCCTTAAAAAAAACAGAAATAAGAGTATATTAACCAAAGTGTGTAAATATTTGCCTAATTCTAAAACGGCCTTAAAAAACTTTAAAGAAACTTCTAAATAGCCGAAACAGCTAGCATGTAGCTGAAATACTAGCCAAACTCCAAAATAGCCTAATAAATCTTAGTAAATGCCAAAATAGTCCAAAAAGCTAGCAGAATGCCAATTTTTACTTTTTTTTGTAACTTTTTACATAATTATGAAAAATAAAAAGGCAGGAATATTAATCTAGAATAAATAAACTTAAACATTAAATAACTTTCAAAATTTTACCCTCCATGAAAATATATTTGTCAAAATTATCCAAGTAAAAAATAAGCGCAAGACAACATCAGGCCATGACAATAAAATAAAATTATCTGGAGGGCCGGATCCGGCCCCCGGGCCTTGACACGTGCTTTATAGTGAGCCTTTATGAGCTTTTATATGTTGAAGATTGCATCATATAAGCTTAAAAGAGTTAGGAGTAAAATTTAAAAAATGAATGCTGTAAATTTTAATGATGCAAAGCAAAATATATTTAAAATTACATGAGATAAAATAGTTAACCCTTTAACACCGGAGCTCCAGTGTTTATGTTCTTTGATTTAATGTAACTTTTCAATCCTTAACGTGATCATTCCAGTAGATTTTAAAGGAGAAAAGCGGCGTGCCGCTTTTCTCCTTTAAAATCTACTGGAATGATCGCGTTAATGGTTGAAAAGTTTGAGACTATAAACAATTTGTGTTTAAGCATATAAAGGGTTAAAAGTAAAACTAATATATTAGAGAAAAACGTGTGTTAACGATCATATTTCAAAATGAAATGAGACAAAATAATTAAAAGTAATAAAATGGATACAATAAATGTTTTTAAAAATATGTTTCATATGAAAGTCTGAACCTTTCATTTCTCCTTCACGTCGTCTGTGATTCCAAACAAATGTAACTCAATCCTTGACTTTTCCCTTCACAGAGAGGCCTTGAGGAGATACGAGGAGCTGGCGGAGATTTTCTCCGACAAGGACAACTACTCGCAGACGCGGGAGCTGCTGAAGGAGGTGAGCTGTGCTGCCGATAAGGAGCGGAATGAATGAGGCTTTGTGTTTTCTGTGAGGTGAGCGGAGGTGGGATGACGTCACCGGGTCACGCGGCGTTCAGAGGGTTCACGTGCCGCTCTCCGCTGCAGGCGTCCATGGTGGTGTAGTGGGGTGAAGTCACTCAGAACGTCTACTCTGACCTTGTTTTTGAGTCGGATTTCAAAAGCTCTTTTGTGACTGGTTTCCAGCTCTCTTTTCGGACATCTTTGTAGCCTCCTGCAGGGATTCAACCATGTTTTCTCCGGCAAAGCTCCAGATTCATGTTTTGGGTTTTTGCTTTCAAATGAATGTTTGTAGTCAAATCCACGTGGGAAACTGCCAAAAAGCTGTCTCCCACTGTGTTTGTGGTTGCAAAGCTGCAGCAGGAGAAGTCAAGGACTCAACTGAGTCAACAGAAGAGGTCCCGCGGACGTTCTGCCGCCAGCTTTCATCGTTTGTTAGTCCTGACTGAAGCTTCAGATCCCCTCAGAGCCTTTCACTGCAGAAACGTCTGCTTCGGTTCTGACAGCACGATCGCCTCATCTGTATGGAGCTCAATTAGGGCCAATATTATTTTAAACCCAAATTTAAAAGAAAATTGAAGAAAAATATTGGTGCTTGACCAAAAAAAAAAAAAAAAGTAAAACGCATACTAGTGCTGGGCGACATGATGATACAAGTGTGGAAAATAGAAAAGTGTCTTTCGTGCCAATTCTCTTCTATCGTTTTTATTTGCTTATTTTTATTGATGAACTTTTGCACAAATGTGTATTTTCCTACTATGAAACTAGAAACTGTTGTGTATGGAAGTAAATCGGGGCCAATATTATTTGAAACCCAAATAAAACAAATTGAAAAAAATATTGGTGTTCGACCAAAAAAAAAAGTAAAATGTCCCAAACTTTTTGCTATTCTAAAATAAACGTAATTATTTTCAGCTTCAAATGTTCAGTTTTTTAGGTTTCAAAATTTCAATTTCAAAACTTTTTTTTCATTTTTAAATCTTTTTTTTTTTCAATTTCCACTCTTTTTTTCAGTTTCGAATTTGAAAATTTCGGTATCAAAACTTTTGGACCGGTTGGGGCGGGGCTAACACGAAGGACCTATCAAAATTGATGAGGGTGGCAACTTCAGTCCCGGTGCATTCACTGACTCTGAGAACTGTGATAATTACAGTCAGTATACAGTGGCTGTATTGTCTGTACTATCATAGTCTGAAGTTGTCTCGAGAGTTTTAAAGCAGTTTTAGCCCGTTCAAAGCGCCATCTTATTATAATAAATCCAGGCATCGAAAACATCCTCCGAAAAAAATTGAAAATGTCCTTTTTAAAGGGTAACCAAACCCAGAATCAACTTTTTGGGGGTTTTGATGTCTATAAATGAGGATTTAAAAATGCTGTCTGTTCATCATTGCCAAATTTTTGATAAATTAAAATAAGATTGTTTAATTCTTGAAAATATAGTCAAAAACTCCCTGTATGCTGCCCCCTAAAGGTTGAATTGGGATAATATAGTTGAATTTTCTGATTGGTCAAACCATGTAAGATTCAGAAGACTGACGTCATGATCTGCAGCTCCAGTAATGATAACAGTCCTGCCCCCAAGCCCCGCCCCTCTGACTGGATGTCTCCAATAGTCAGCCTCCAACTTCCCTGTTTGGTTGCCCTTTAATGTTCTTAAAACGTTGTGTTAGCCCCGCCCCAACGCGCTACAATGGAGCCAAAAGTTTTGAAAAGGAAATTTTCAGATTCAAAAACAAAAAAAGAGCTGAAAAAGATTTAAAACTGAAATCAAAGTTTTGAAACCTAAAAAACAGAACATTTGAAGCTGAAAATAATTAAGTTTATTTTAGAATAGCAAAAAGTTTGAGAAATTTTACTTTTTTTTTGGTCAAACACCAATATTTTTTAAATTTATTTTATTTGGGTTTCAAATAAAATTGACCCCAATGTAGCTCCGTACACCTGCAGTTATTTGTTCATTTCAGACCTCAGACCTCAGCTGGTGGATCAGGAATCCGGTTGGTGATTTAAAAGGCTTTAAAGAGCAGATGCTCCGATTCTGTCAGCACTTTCACTTCCGTCTGACATCCGTTTGAAGAAACGCTATATTTAGTCTGCTCCGACTTTGGGAAGCTGCAACAATTAGTTTGATTTGCCGTAGCGGTGAAGTTTCACTCACCCTCCCCCGAACAATCCATGCAAACATTTACTGTCTTTATATCAGAAAAAAGTTTCAGTGGAGCTTTGATTTCTGTGTTACGTCTTTCATGTCGGAGCTTATTTAAAAATAACACGGAGAGTGTCAGACGGGTGTGAACTGAATCCTTCAGGATGATCAAAAACTGCAGCTTAAAAGAGTAAAAATTTTATGAAATCTGGAGAATACGGGGGAGGGGCGGTCTAAGGTCAGTTTAAAGGCAAAAATGACAACGGCGTGATGCATTTACTGACTTCTGAATGGTGATTAAATCACAAAAAACCAGATCAGATTAATGCGTATATACAATCTAAATTATTTTATATCACAATAACGATATATATCACGATATACCACTATAAAGTATTATCATTTATTCTCTGAAAAAAGAAATAGTTACATATTACTTTAATTATTTCAAGTTACATCCAACTGAATCGCTGCAAATAAGAAACATTTTTAAAGTGCACAACTATGGCTTGTGGGTTTAAGCCATTGTATGCAAGCATAAGGACATTTTGGATGTCTGTATTTAAATATAATAAGATGACGCTTTGAACGGGCTTAAAGGGCGTTTTGGACGCACACTTTTTACCCAATAAAACTCTGCTTTTTACACTCGTCTTGGGACAACTTCAGGTTATGATATTACAGACAATCCAGCCATTATCACAGTTCTCCGAGTCAGTGAATGCACCGGGACTGAAGTTACCACCCTCATCGATTTTGATTGGTCCTTTGGGTTAGCCCCGCCCCAATGCGCCACAATGGGGCCAAAAGTTTTTAAACTGAAATTTTCAGATTCAAAAACGACAAAAAAGGATTTGAAACTCCAAAAATTGTATTGAAATTGAAATTTTGAGTTTTGAAACCTAAAAAACGGAACATTTGAGGCAGAAAATAATTAAATTTATTTTAGAATAGCAAAAGGTTTAGGACATTTTAATTTTTTTTTTTTTTTTTGGGTCAAACACCAATATTAATAAGTTGTTTTATTTGGCTTTCAAACAATAATGGCCCCGATTTACCTCCATACACAACAGTTTCAAGTTTCTTAGTAGGAAAATACATTTTTGTGCAAAAGTTCTGCAATAAAAATAAACAAATAAAAACGATAGCAGAGAAATGGGACGAAAGACACTTTTCTATTTTCCCCTGATATGCATGATCATGTTTCCCAGCACTAGTTTGCACCAAAAACATTGTTTTTGAGCTTCTTTATAAATGCTGTAGTTTCTCATTCGAAGCAGCACAGCAGACATCGTTCCAAATTTCAATGTGTGAATATTGATGTCTGCTTCTAGGTTGACTGCCCCCTTGTGGCCTTTTTGAATTATCGAGTTTTCCTGACCTGCAGGGTTCAGGAAAAACAGTGAAGAGTGTCAGAAATAAACCCTAAATTGCTACGAATTTAATCGCATGTATTATAATGAACGTATACTACTGTGAAGCATGAATGATCTACAAATCTTTTTAGATCTTTTAAATTTGCTGTTTTGCTCTTGCAGTGAAATGTGTGACTGGATTTCACTGATGACTTGGGGTTTCAAATAGCAGAAAATGTTTTAATTTTTCTTATGAACTGAACCAAAAACCTTGATGAGATCTTGAGATCAGATCAAACATTATCCCTCTTTAATTGTTTGTCTTTCAGGAGGGAACATCAAAGTTCGCCAACCTTGACAACAGGATCAACAACAGACACATTTCCCGGGTAAGATCTGCTGAGGTTCTGCTCCTGCAGACGGGTTCTGAGACAGTCCGTTCTCCTCGACAGACTCCCCAATTAAAGCCCAACTTAATCCTGATTATTTTCCATCAGAGAGCCAAAAGTCATCTCATGTTCAGAAACATGAAAGCGTGAAGGAACTTCTTGAAGTTTCCTGCTGGTGTCTGGGATGAATATCAAGTGTTTTCGCCTGGGGTGGAGTTTCACCCCACAGGCATTCATGACAGCTTGGGAAGATTCAGAAATGATGTAAGAGCCTGAAAAGGCGTCAGCTGCTTTGTTGTAAAAGTTTAAGGGCAGACTTTGAGTTCAAGGTGTGCAGAACAGGATCTCTGATTAGGTTTTCTTTCAGGTTTTCCTGTTTTTGATGTGTAGAGACAAGCAGACAGGATTCATGTGGAGCGTGTCTGCGACTGAAATGAGGAGAGCGTAGATTCAGTTTTTGGAGGTGGAATTACAGAAATGAAAGCGTTTGGTGGGAAATGATTTAGAAAGAAACTAATTGCTGACTAAAAGATTGAGAGTCGGATGGTGAAGGCGTTCTGGAGTTGTTTGAGTGCAGAGGCTGCTGTGGATCCATGTGCACACGTGTGTTCAGTGTCACGGAAGAGCACGCTTCCTCCACATGTGAGGATATCGGCTGCATTGATGGTTCTGCAGAACAACGTGTCCATTTGGCCTGAGAGGCTTGAAATGTTCCAGCAGACAGAATTCCTGCTGAAAAACAGACATTTATTTAGAAACCGTTTTGAACAATTCAATTTCTTTGGATTTCCACAAAGAAAAAGAAAAAAAAAAAAAACAATTTGGCATAAGTTCTATCTAACACGAGGGAAATAAACTGGTTAACAATTTTTGGAGTAAAAAAAAGGAATATATAAATAATAAAAATACTGATTCTATATAAACTTTTTTTCCTGCACACCAGATAGTAATCCGTGCACACAAAATTATAACTGGTGCTCACCAGATAGTAACTAGTGTGCACCAGGTACTAAATGGTGCCAACCGTATAGTATATATGGGTACCACCAAAGACTAACTGATGCTCACCAAATGGTAACCAGATGCTCACCAGATAGTAACTGGCATTTAAGAAATGGTATTAGGTGCTCACCAGATACTGTGTGGTGGTACCAGATAGTGACTGGTGATCACCAAAAACTAGCTAGTGCTCACCAAACAGTAACTGGTGCATACCAGATACTAATCAGGGCTCACCAGATAGTAACTGGTGTGTGCCAGATAGTAAGTAACTGGTGCTTATCAAATAGTAACTGATAAATACTAGTTAGTAATTGGTGATCACCAGATACTAATCAGTGCACACCAAATAGTAACTGGTACTACCAGATAGTAACTAGTGCTCACCAGATAGTAAAACCATTATTTGTTTTTATTTCAGTGTCTTTTTTTTTTTTTATCCCTTTAGAGGCAATTTTGTTTCTTAATTTTAAGTTTCTAAGTCCTACCTGGAATCAGGCATCAAGGTTCATGTCTTTTTAGTAAATCTTTTTAAGAAACTTTTTGTGAAGTCTGAGAAAGCTGATTTTGTGCGAGCCTAAATAAAA
This sequence comes from Oryzias melastigma, assembly GCF_002922805.2. NCBI lineage: Eukaryota > Metazoa > Chordata > Actinopteri > Beloniformes > Adrianichthyidae > Oryzias > Oryzias melastigma. Next base: position 25,083,515 of record NC_050527.1, on the reverse strand, counting down.
TAAAATTTCTGTGTTTGTGGAGCGTCTAAGTATGCTCACATGACCAGCAGAACTTCTTCTTTTTTGTTTTGAAACTTTGAATTTGTTAGAAATCATTTATTTTATAAAACATCACAGAATCACAACTGTTCTCATTTACCGTATTTTTCGGACTATAAGTCGCACCGGAGTATAAGTCGCAGGGGCCAAAAAATGCATAATGAAGAAGAAAAAACCATACATAAGTCGCACTGGAGTATAAGTCACATTTTTTTCAAGTAATTTATTTTACAAACTGGTTGAAAAAAACGATATTACATCATCCTAGAAGGTAAGTTATAACATTCATAAGTGAATAGAAAACAGGCTGAATATGTGTCAACACATATTCACATATTAGCATCATGAAAAAAACGAAAAGGTGTAGCATTTATATAACATAACAGTTTTATTTAACTATAGCCTCAAGAACTCATCAACTTTGTATCTTTACTGTAATTAATTGCACGCAATCTCACTCCATATCACTAAATCCCTTAAATTCTCCGTCCTCTGTGTCACATCTGAATAACTAAAGTAAATAAAGTAATTGCATAGATCACCATAAGAGGGCACTCTAGACTTACGGTCCATATCTCATCATTAAAAATTCGTAAAATAAGTCGCACTGGAGTATAAGTCGCAGGGACATTCAATCTATGAAAAAAACCGCGACTTATAGTCCGGAAAATACGGTAATCCATAGAAGTGCTCACATGGATGCAGCAGATGTTTTCATAGCACCAACGTTTTATTAGGAGTTAATAGCTGTGAGATTATTACATTTAAAGAGAAAAACATCAAGAATGTTTTGATAAAGTCAATGGAATGGTTTCTAAAGCTCGTGTAATAAATAATATTTTTATAAAACAAATGTAGAAACCTCCTAATATGACAAATCTAAACTAAAAATATTTGATTTAGTTTAGAAAAGTTTTCTGCTTTGGTGGAAAGGTTAGTAAGGAATAAGAGTAAAGTGATGACCGAGGGTAAAACGAGGGCAGAC
>NC_050527.1:25073806-25082192 GCF_002922805.2 Oryzias melastigma | reverse complement strand
CATCACAGAATCACAACTGTTTAATCCATAGAAGTGCTCACATGGATGCAGCAGACGTTTTCACAGCACCAACGTTTTATTAGGAGTTAATAGCTGTGAGATTATTACATTTAAAGAGAAAAACATCAAGAATTTTTTGATAAAGTCAATGGAATGGTTTCTAAAGCTCGTGTAATAAATAATATTTTTATAAAACAAATGTAGAAACCTCCTAATATGACAAATCTAAACTAAAAATATTTGATTTAGTTTAGAAAAGTTTTCTGCTTTGGTGGAAAGGTTAGTAAGGAATAAGAGTAAAGTGATGACCGAGGGTAAAACGAGGGCAGACACAGTGGATTAAAAAGTGAGCGGGTTAAAAACGGATCGGCTGTTTAATGGGGGAAATCGATGCAGCAGTAAAGTGGAGCACAGAGCCGTTTTCCGGCTGAATCCTGAAAAACGGCTGCAGGCTGCAGCTCTCTGTGGGGAGGGGGGGGTTGTGGAAACCAACCCAACACTTTTTTTCCTCCTGGTGTCTCAGTCCAACGCTCAGGGCACCGTGCCGTACCTGGGAATCTTCCTGACCGACCTCACCATGCTGGACACGGCCGTCAAAGACCGTCTGGATGTGAGTGTGCTTCAGGCCGCGGGGTGGGGTTTGAACCTTCAGATGAGCTAACATCCTCTTCCTCCTTTGGCAGAACGGCTACATCAACTTTGACAAAAGGAGAAGGGTGAGTGTTGCAGGACGGATTGCTCACACCGATGAAGAAAAGCTGCCTAAAAGTTATGCTCTCTGTGAAAAAAGAGAAAGCTGATAAGAGGAAGAGTCTGCAGGAAGCGATGAAGGTCCAGCAGCCGGGTTCTGATCCGAATTCTTTGTTTATAGGAGTTTGAGGTTTTAGCTCAGATCCGCCTCCTGCAGTCTTCCTGCAAAAACTGCGTCTTCGTCAGTGATGAGACCTTCCTGCAGTGGTACCACAGCGTGCCCACGCTCACCGAGGAGCAGAGGTACCCCCCCAGCCCCCCCATCTGACCCTGATCCAGAGCTCCATGTAACCTCTGAATGCTCTGTCTCTGCAGCTACAGGCTGTCCAATGAAATCGAACCTGTGGAGCAGAGCCCCCGCAGCCTGGCCCCCTCTGTCATCATCACGCAGTGTCCAGAGTAAGCTGAGCCCCCCAAACACACACCGAGCACATGCGACCCGACACCGGGTGTCGGTGACACCGCAGACTTCCCTTCAGTTTCTAGAAAGCTCTCTGCCCTCATCACAGAAACTGTGACCAGAACCACCAACAGAAGAACTGTGTTCACCTCAGATCGGTTCTGCTGGATTTGGATCCGTTTGAAACTTAAAACTTTCAAAGTAGAAGTGGGCAGCTCCTCAGCTTGTCTGTTGATAAGCCCTCAATCCGGGCCAGAGTTGACTGTACATGAGAGCTGGACCGAGTGAACGTGATGTCACCCATAAAAAATGGTTTACTTCTGGCTCCAATGAAAACAAGTTCAATCAGTCATTTTTTGCACGATACGAATGCCGCCATGTTGGAGCCAGATGACGTCAGTAAACTGTGATTGGTCCAAGTCTACGTTTCTATGGTGACCACTCTTAGCCACACCCCTAAAGTGGGCTACGCAAAATTTGACAAACATTTTGAACGTTCGCGGTGGGGACCAGTAGGCTCCACCTACTTTTATCGAGGCATTTGATTGGTCAGTTTATAAACTTGAATAACTACAAAAAATATTTTAAAAATTGGATTATCAAAAACGTGTTAAGAAACGGCATCAGAGAAAGAATAGTTATTCTGCCAAATAAGATGATTGAAGTTTATGGAGATTTTGGCTTCTTGGAGGCAGCGGACCACTTCCTGTTAGGGTTCTCATATACAGTCAGTGTCCAGACCACTTCTACAAACCGGCCTCGGTCACTAGGTCACTTAGCCGTTCCAGAGCACCAAACAGCAAATACTGCAAAATCTGAATCTCAAAAAAGTAAAAAAGGCCGTTGTTTCAAGGAATTTTTTTTTTTTCTCTCCTGCAAGACAAATAGTTTTATCAAGAAAAGAATGATCTAAGTTTAAAAAAACATGTCCTAGTGACGAGAAGTTTTCATATTATTAAAATAAACTTTTTTAAATTTTAAGAATTTTTGACTTTTTTTCACAAGTATGCTTCAAAGCAATTGTGGCACAATCGTGCTTGAGTGCGGTTTGTCTGTTAATCTGTAAACCACCTGGTGGTTTGTCACAAAAGCTAATTATTTTGCATTAATTGGAATGTAAAACAGTATTAAACTGTTGTCCCAGCACCTTTCTGTGCTTTAATCTACTCTTTCTTTGATTGTTTATTTTAATGTTTCATGTAAAGCACTTTGAATTGTCTCTGTACATGAAATGTGCTATACAAATAAACTTGTCTTGCCTTACAGTAACAGTAATGTTGACAAACAAATTGATGACAAAAAGTTAAATGAAAGACTGAATAATTTTATTACAGACTCGAGGTTCAAATGACAGGACTATTAAAACAAACATAAATTCATAAATACAACAATAAATTTATATTTAAAAAAAGATAAGAAATACAGACGAAAAATCCACAAAAAAAAAAACACATTACACATTAAAAGTGCGTCCATACCATAACCTCCAGACTGGAGATCGATGTTTCAGAGTGCTGTGCTTTACATTGGTGAGGGCTAAAATCATTTAATTCTTTGAATCTGTAAGACATTTTAAAAAACTATAGTACTGATTTAACACCAGTGAAAACAGCATCAAAAAATCAGTCTGGCCTTGTGATTGACAGGTGATTCTCCAACTGAAGGACCGTTTCAACAGCTGATGTGGTGATTATCCTGTTGAAGCTCTTTTTCTCTGAAGGTCCAGATGACTCTGACCTATTGATTGTTTTTTTAATTAGTATTTTATATTTATTGATCTTGTTTACAAAACACAAACCTTTAGGAAACCTGAAGCTCTTCCACGCTGAGAAAACCTCACGTGAACACTTCTCATTTTCCTGATTCACTGTCAAACATGAACTTTCCTCTTTTCTTCTGGTGTGCTCGTGGTGCAGAGGAAGCGATCTGCTGCCCTCTGCTGGAGGTTCACAGACTTCAGCCCAACTCATCAGCAGGACGGCGCCTCGACTTCCCCAAATGACGTTAATGAGTGTTTGTGTGTTTTCAGTTTGAGCACGTCCCGGAGCAGCCTGTCAGGCGACGGCGAGGGTTTCTTTGACTTCCACTCTCCGGTCAACAATCTCCTGTCCAAACTCACCAAGGTGAGTCTCTGATGCCTGTCTGAGTGTTGGACACGACTCAGACTGCAGCATCCCTGTTGTTTCTGTTGCAGCACATGAGGTCCCCCTCTGTATCCTGTCTGGATGTCGACACGTCGCCTCCAACCAATGAGTCCACCCCCGCCTCCCTGACTCCCTCCACCCCCACAAAGTCGCACCGCAGATCCGCCTCCTGCGGCAACAACCCCGTCGCCAGCGTCCAGGGGTCCGGGCCCGAGATGCGGATCATCAAGATTCGGATGGAGCTGCACGATGGAAACTTGTACCGAAGCATTCTGGTAAAAACCGTCAGGCAGCGCCGCCATCCTGACTGATGCGTCACGCGCCGCAGCTGCGAGGACGCTAATGACGGTCATCAGATCAGGGCGGCGTGACACGGCGAAGCCAGCGTGTGATTACAGCACATCCAGCTGCTTCATTGTCATTATCCTCTTCCTCCCTCAGGTTACCAGCAATGACAAGACCCCCACTGTGGTCAGCTCTGCCTTAGAGAAGCACAATCAGGACCCCAAACAGGCATCGAGATATGAGCTGATCCAGCTCCTGCCTGAAGGAAAAGGTACGAAAGCATTGCAGGACTCCCAAAATTATGTTTGTCTCACTTAAATTAAGAAAAGAGGTTATAATGTTCACACAAAGAAACATGTGTTTATTATTTTAGGTTAAAGTTGTTGTTAATGTGTCAAATATTCCAATTTCTGACCATTTCCTATTGTTGAAATGTATTTTTTTAATTTATTTCTTTAGTTCTGTTCAACAGGGTTGGAAAATTGCAAATATTAAACAAAATCACATGATTTTAGCGAAAGATTAGAGCAGCTTAAAAACATCAGCTAAAGTCTATCTTGGGAATTTTTAACAGTTAAATAGTTGTAAAGAAGAACCAAACATATGTGTTCTTTTGCAAAGATAGATGTGTATATAAAAGCATTTTGCAGATCCCCACTAGCTCCACAAAGAAAGTGGGTTTGAGTGTTTGACTGGGGGCGGAGCTTAAAGCGCAGACTCTTCCTGGAAGGGGCTGTTCTCACTTTGTGATGTCACAATATGAGGACCCGCCCCTTTTCATGGATTGGGAGGGGCTGGTGCTCAATGAGCAGAGTTTTAAAGGAAAGTATCAAAATTCTGCTTTGGGGTTGTTCATATTGAGTAATGAACATTATAATACACAACGCCTGTTGATGCAAATATGCGACAGACCACTTTGGTAAAATAGTTTTCATAGCTGAAAATAAATTTAACCCTTAAGGGATTGAAAGCTCAAAAAAGTTGATTTTGGATGATAAAGACCACATGTGTCAAAGTCAAGGCCGGGGGGCCGGATCCGGCCCTCCAAATCAGTTTATTTTATTGTTATTAATGGACCGATGTTATTTTGGGCTCATTTCTAACTTGTATTATTTTTACAAAATATATTTTCATGAAGAGTGAAATACTGGAATTATTTAAGGTATAAAGTGATTTTTTTTTTTCTTTTTCCCTCGTTTGTTTATTCCTTTTAAAGGAAATAAACAAAACTCATCACATGGAAAGATTACATGCGTTGACTAATCAGGAAAAGGAACATGAAGGTACGAGGAGGGATCAGGAAACTAAGAATAGAAACATTTTTCCACAGAGGTGTAGCTCGATTGACCAACTCTCCACAGGTGTGGGAATTCCAGAAACAGATGAACAGATATACAACACAAGGAACCTCATTTTTAGAGGAGAATAAACCAAACCAAGCTGGTAAAAGAGAGATTTCAGATCCGCCGTGGTTCTGTGTGAATCTCGGCCGCGTCACAAACGCAGAACCCCACAGAATCTGAAACATGTCGACACGTCTGCTTTCAGAACTCGTCATCCCGCCCACGGGAAACGTCTTCTACGCCATGTCCTCATCCAGCGTTGACTTCCTGTTGCGGAGGAAAGGCGGGAACACTCCCTTTGGCTCGCCGTCCATCAGCCCAGAGACCAGCGCCACCTTTCCTCGGATCAAGGCCAAGGGGCGGAGACTGGTCCGGACTTTATTTTGACGAAAGCTTCATCCGGATTTATTTTACTGAACACATAAATCTGCCATAACACCAAAAACAAGTAGTTTGTGGGCGTGCTGAGTCGGCACTCCTGAGCGATATGCATCACTAGCTCCCAGCGGGAAGCAGGTGCTGGTTTCCCTGTTTGTTAAAATTCCAGAGCGGAGAGAAGCTCGGAGTTCCCCGCTTGGCAGTGAAGCGCTGCCGTATGCAGATGAGTCTTTGTTTTGTATATATTTCTATATTTTTTGTATGACGTCAGTGTTGTGTTTACACTGACAGAGCTCCAGCTTCCTGGTTGACAAGTAACAAAAAAACCCATAAAAGCAGAAAGAAAGTGGATTCTTTTAACCCTCCGTCTCAGCTGAAAGCTGCTCTCATCACTGTTTGACATGAACATGGAGAATGGCGCCAAGGATTATACCAAATCTGCTTCTGTCAAGCATTTTAGCCTTATTTTGCATCCTGAACTCAGCTTCTTTAAAGGCTGCATCCAACAAATAAGAAAACAATATGTCAGCAGATCTGAAAAAGATTTAAAAAATGTGTTAAAACACTAAAGTTTAGCAGGAAAAATTGCAGCTTTGAAAAAGCACTTTACGTCTGTTTTTATACCTGAGAGGTTACCGGAGCTAAGCCTCCGTTTCCCATCAGCCTCAGCTCCATTTTCACAAGATCTGAACCCTCCCACGGGAATCCTGTGACCCCAGGTCAGCCCACTTGAAGCTAATGAGGTCGCTCGATCGGCTGAAGCGCAGGCGTTAGCAGGACCGGGAGAGGATTCTGGGTAATACTGCTGATGTTTGACTGTTTTAGTGCCTTCCTCTTCTGGGTGCTCACCTTTGTCATGTGCTGAATGTACCGAGGACACATGGAGGAAACGCCGCCGCCTCCAGCGCTGTTGTTTGACATCAAAGCTATTTATGCACTACATACAGGATGTCTTATTTTTGTGGTAATAAATTACTTTTATATGAACTTGGTTTGGATGATGTGCTGTAACATTTAATTCAGGCAGATTTCCTTTAAAAATAAAAAGCAATTAAGATCGTCTAAATGTCAACTGAACGCTGACATTTTTAAGCAGGCTGATTATTTTTGACATCAATGACAGCTGATGCATCTCTGTGGTCTTTTTATTGGACTTAAGACAGCCGGCGTCTTTATCTGGAGGCCAAATCAAGGTCAGATGGAACGCATGTGGATGGAAATGTCATACAAGCATGAAAGGACAGCGAGAGAGCGAGCCACGCTCATTTACTTAAATATTCAAGTATTAAAGCGCTGCTGTCGCCTCATGGCTGTGTGTCCCTCATTTATCATCCTGAGTGAAATGACTCCTCTTCATGTAATAGAGACATCCATAAACCTCCTGTCTGTCTCTGGACACACTCCTGGGGAGTTTTGTGCTTTTTTTGTTCTGCGTCCAGACTGAGACGGAGTAGCTTTCTGCCACACTCACCAGGTGATCTGTTAGAGCCCCGCCCATCTTTTGGTTGACCTGGGTTTGACCTCTTCCTGCTGTGATACTTTATTTGGAAAGATTCCAGCTTGGGGATGCACGAGAAGTCCCTGGTTTGAATCCCAACTGGGTCTTTTCTGTGAGAGAAAATTGCCTCTAAGTGTGTACATGAGTGTGTGGCCCTGCAGCAGACTGCTGTTATCTTCACAGAAACCCATTTATTAATCTATATGTTCAGAATGAATGGCCTTTGTTATGTTTCCTTGTTTTAACACTCAAGACACCATATAAATGCTCAATCATATTACCTGACAAAGTGACTGTCACGACCTGCTCAGGCTAAACCCCACCTTCATCCAACGGTGGCTGTGATAGGCTCCAGCAGCCCTACGACCCCGGAAGGATTCAGTAAGTTCCAAAGACGGATGGGTTGACTGAGACTTCCTCACATAAGGCAGACCGTTCCGATCCGTGCCGTTCCTGTCCAGTGTTGGAGCTGAGAAAGATCTGGGCCTCAGCTAGTTCCCTCCAGACCACAGGTGGAAGTGTCATTGTTTTACAAGATGAAAACCGTATTGTTTTCCACTACGGTGTGTGTGTTTGCAACAGTTCCCAGCTTATTGTGTCTCACATGTCCCTTACATTTTATTTCTCATCCAACATAAACTATTAAATAAATACAAAGCTGGAATTTAAACAATTGCCCTAAGCGAAAACTAATACACTTGAAGTTTATTATATTAAGTATACTGATATATAAATAAATATGCTAGTATATATATATATATATATATATATATATATATATATATATATACAAGAATATATCTATTTATATGTATATATAGGTATACTTATGCTATATAAGTACACTTATATAGTGTATGTATATACACTACACCACTTTAAGTATACTTACATAGTACAAGTTGAAACATATATATATAAATATAAATATAAAGCATATGCTAGTATATAGTATGTCTGTGTACATATATATACTTATATATATACTGTATATAAGAATAATTATACTATATAAAAAATACGTATATAAATATACTCATATAGCATATGTATGTACACAACACCACTATAAGTATACTTATATTGTATGTTTTCTTATATAGTTTTAGTCAACATATATATATATGTGTGTGTTTTTGTGCTCTGCTGCTGTAGATCCTCTGACTTCATAAAAACAGGAAGTGACTTCACTTAACTTCCTGTTTTTCTTTTACCAGCTGAGTCCAGAAAAGCTCAGATGTTTAAACCACAGAGTTTTTTTGTTTTTTTTTACTGCAGAGGAACCACCATCACACCTGATGATGCAGAACCTTAAATCAAAAGAGAAACCAGGTTTTAAAGGTAATGAAACAAAACCCCCCAGTTGGAGATCCCTGCTGCACAGCTCTGTGCTGTCTGCTGCTTGTGTTGTGGTTTCACGCTGAGCTGTTCCAATATGAGAAAAGAAGCAGATGGAGGTGATCTGTCACCTTCTGCACACTTAAGACAATTTAAAATTGTGAGCAGTGGTCTTTTAACTATGATTATGCTGTTTTTAGCATAAAAGGACATAGTTTCTACAGAGCGATATGAGTTCATTAGAGAGTCA
>NC_050527.1:25060918-25073635 GCF_002922805.2 Oryzias melastigma | reverse complement strand
AGGTAATGAAACAAACCCCCCTGTTGGAGATCCCTGCTGCACACCTCTGTGCTGTCTGCTGCTTGTGTTGTGGTTTCACGCTGAGCTGTTGCAATATGAGAAAAGAAGCAGATGGAGGTGATCTGTCACCTTCTGCACACTTAAGACAATTTCAAATTGTGAGCAGTGGTCTTTTAACTATGATTATGCTGTTTTTAGCATAAAAGGACATAGTTTCTCGAGAGTGATACGAGTTCATCACCTCTGAGTTGTGGTACGAAGCTAACCCCACTCCCGCTCCCCTCCCTGTTGCTAAGAGCTGGGAGCTTGAGGTATTCCCAGTGTAGTTTCTACAAAACAAATTCCATCTTTCTCAAATAGCATTTTTTCTTCTGCTCCTGATTTACATTTTGAATTAAGAAATACTCAAAAATATTATTTTAAGCTGGTTTTATATATATATATATATATATATATATGCCACAAGAACCTGTTGAAAACGAAAACACTCTTATCACTGGAGTGGGTAGAAATGAAACTCGGATTAGAATAAATAACCACGCTCCACCTGATTAGACTGTTTCTATTTTCTGTGGCTGTTTTACATGTTTGCAGTGAATTGTGTTACATATATACAAAAAAAAAATGTGTCAAGTTCCTTCTTACGCTATATTCACACCATCCTCAGCAATGTACGTTCAAGCAACCACTTCCAATGAAAAGTCAAAGTAAACGTGCGTAAACACACGTTTCGGGCTCCCACTTTCAAAACTCTCGTGTTCACGTGTAGCTACACACACTACACAATACACACTACCCATAAGTCCTTTTTTCAGGCTCTACTTTGACCTGTCAGGAACTAATGCCTGGTTTACACCGGACACAGATGCGCTGCGAAGAGGTGTGTGGGCGGAATGGGCGCGGTATTGTCTTAACCTTCAGGTCACACCAGACATGGCGGTCGACAGACGCTTCTTTTCTGCCAGCTGTGGTTATTTAGAGCATTTTTTTTTTTTTGCATCATCTAACACCTATACCACACACAGCCCACTCCGCTGGCCCACTACATCAATCTGTGTGTGTGTGTTTGTTTTTGTGCGTTTATTTTCATCTCTACAGTCTGTTTAGATTCAAAAATATGATCGCATTTGTCAGTCTAGGTATTTTATTGAGAAAAATTGGTTATATTATGAAAATTGACCGGATTTTCTTGTGTGTCTTGGCGTAACTTCCTGCCAGGATTGATGCAGATCACTTGCAGCTCACGCAAAAAATAGAGCAGACGGCAAAACGATCGCTGCTTTGCGCGAGCCGGTCACGGAGGACCGCGGCGCTTTGCGTCTGGTGGGAAATACACCATAGGTTAACAATGGCACCGAACTGAAGCGGCCTTGTAGTGTTATACATGTTTGAAATAGATCTAAATCTAGGTGGCAGACATGTGGTAAACAATATAAACAGAAGGAGAAGAAGCCCCTTCCTGCTTGCTTAGTGTGAACACCATGGACTAAACGCTCAAGAACCAACATTTAGCCCATTCTTAAACCCGTGTCACATACCCATCATGTCTGTGGCTTTATAAATGCAGGATAGATGTTTAAAAATCATTTTATTGTTTTAAAGTTCATGAAGTCCAGTGTTGATTTCTGACAAACATCTAAATGTGCTTTAACACAAACACAAAATACAAAAAAAACCCCACAGATGTTTCAGTTTGAGTCAATGAAGCACATGGAATTATTTTGATGACCAGAATCAGTGTTATTCGCTTTAGCGTCACCAACAGGAATCTCACATGCATCCCTGAACACTTTAACCCTCCAACAACGGAGCTGTTAAAGTTCTTCACATGATTGTAACTCTTCAGTCGTTTATGTAAACTAGTGGATTCAGATGCAGAGAAAAGCTTCTTTTCTCTGCATCAGAATCCGTTGGAATGATGTCATCAGGGTAAACGGTCAAAGACTTACGGTAGTTTTGAGGAGTGTAGGTTATTTCCAGCTGATGGCCAGAACTTTAGATCCAGTGTTCACATTCTTTCAACTACTGTGACTATTTAACTGTTTACACAATGAAGAGAATTCCAGCAGACTCAGAAGTTTAGCAAAGTGGTTTGCACTGATATGCAACACTTTACCTTTGTGATGCGTTGCATTTCGGTGCAAAGCAGATAGAAAAGACATGTATTTCTCTCCGAATAGGACTCTATAGATCACGTGTGAAAGTCAAGCCCCGGGGGCCGGATCCGACCTTCCTGGTAATTCTATCCGGCCCTCTAAATCATTTTATTCTATTGTTAATGGGCTGATGTTATCTTGCGCTTCTTTCCAACTTGTATAATTTCGACAAATTATATTATTATAGAGAATACAATTTTGAAAGTTATTTAAGGTTTAAGTTGATTTATTGGAAAAATATTCCTGAATGTTTTTTTTTTACAATTATGTTAAAAAGTTGTGTTTTTAAGTTTTAAAAATTGGCATCATGCTAGCTTTTTTGACATTTACTGAGATTTTTTAAGCTATTTTGAAGTTTAGCTGATATTTCAGCTACATGCTAGCTGTTTTGGCTAAATTAGGTTTTTTTATTATTCTTTTTTAGGCTAATTTGGATTTGAGCTAATATCTTAGCTGGTTATCAGCTTTAGAATTTTCAGCAATTAGCTTCAGTGTTTTAAGCTATCAACTTCAGCGTTTATAGCTATCAGCTTCAGTGTATTCAGCTATCAATTTCAGCATCTTCAGCTATCATTACTAGCATCTTCAGCAGCCAAATTTAGCTTCCAGCACTCACACTAGCATTATCGTAGGTAATGCTATATATCTAGTTCATAATTATCTCAAAAAGTTACTGTTTAAAACTTTCAAAAATGTAGTTTTAGAGTGTTTAATAAATGTTTATCCTGTTCGGCCTTCGACCTAAGGCGTGTTTTGGATTTTGACCTGTTGTGCGATTGAGTTCGACACCCCTGATCACATAAACGATAAAGAAGTCACGACAGATCAAAGAGCATGTGTTATTAGGGGTGGTTGGGGACATTTTCAGTGTAAAGGGTTAAAGGTTAAGTGAACTGTCAGCACTGTACGGTTCCTCCCCCACAGGCCTCGCACTCTAGCGCCGCCGTCCGGTAGGCTTTCCACACTGCTGGATCCTGCAGACACACCGTCCCTCCCCCTCGTTTCTCCTCCGCCTCGTTCCGGTTGATGTCCCCCACGCACACCCAGCCGCCCCCCTTCCCTCCCCAGGCCTGTTTGGGGCTGACCGCCCACTTGGAGTGGTCTTGGCTGTTCTTGAATTCGAAGGTCTGGCCCGGGTTGATGAGCGTGACGTCCAGAACCTTCCAGCCCAGCGAGCAGTTTGAGGGGAGGATGCCTCTGGAGCGGATCCAGAACTGGACCAGCAGGTCCGACTGGAGGGCCGGGGCCACCCAACCGTGATAGAGGTCTGATTGGAACAGAGACTTTCATGAGCTGTCGCCCAAATTGTGGTCAAACCTCCACCAACCATCCAGATTTACCGTCATCGAATGAGGCTCCCTTGGCGAAGCTGATGAAGTCGGTGCCGCCCATGGAGGTCAACGTCATGCTGCGGTTGGACATGGGTCTGAAAGAGACGTCCTCAGACAGACGCTTCTTCTTACAGAGGTCGGCCAGCGCAGGCACCAAAGACACCATGGATTCTGGGACGTCGCAGTCGTACACGTGAGGCTGATTGATCTGCAGCTGCTCTCCTGCGATGCAAAACAGAGTCAGTTCAAACCGTTGTTGTCGGGTTTGACGCCAAGACACAAAGAGGATGTCATGACCAAACGGGAGTAGAGGGACGTTTGGGTCTACGCCAACCTTTTGTTTGTTCAATATTTAAATGAAAACCTGTAACTTTGTAGGAAATACGAAAATCTAAAGTTTCTCTTTAGAGAAACTAGACAGCAGAAGTTTCTGCCATGTCTGAGTACAGACACAGATGGTGTGAGGACGTCCTTCACTGCATTGCAGCAGTTTTTCTGTGGTTACCACCAAACCAAGACCTTTGCAGAAATGGGCAAATAGGCGGAACAACAAACTCTTCTGCAGATCCTTCAGAAGCTGAAGATGAGCCGGTCACCTGTCAGTCAAGGTTGAAACCGAGAGCGTTTGTTTCTGCTGTAAAGTTGAGCCGCTTTACATCAACCTGGCGTGTCATGGAAGAAGCTGCTGAGCAATTCCCTTATCAACTGACAGACAAACAAACAAAGCAGTTTCAAAGCGGAAGATCGAGTGTTGCCCCTCGTGGCTTTTACCTCGGCTGTTTACTTCCTGTTCTATTTTTTATTTAGTTTTTCTTTGTAACCTCTGCTCCAGTAGTTAACTGGAAATGCAGCTTTAAACCATCGCAAATCTTTGTAAAAATACTCCCAACTTTAATTATCCTTTTTTTTCCCACTTCCTACTTTTTTGTACTTTTGGTTTCATCTTTTTAAACAAACATAGCATAATTTTTTATATTAGGTCCTTATACATGTCTGATGATTCCTTCAGACATTGAAGATCTTTAAAGAAGATCTAAGACACTTTAACAAATGTCAAAGTGCTTTTTTCTCCTATTACATCTGGAGTACCCCAGGGCTCACTGCTACTCCCCCCCCTGTTTGAAGGCATCTATTAGACCGGATCCTTTCCTCTTAATCACTGGACATATCAACCCCTCAACTCTAGGGTTCCAAATATGAAGTACCCATAAGTGAAAAAAAAAAAAAACAGAGTGAAATCTTGAAAAATAGACATTATGACTGAAAAAAATATTTTTAAAATTTGAAAACTGAAAAAAATATTGTAAATTTGAAAAAAAAGAAAACATTTAAAAAAAAGTTTTGAAAATTTGAAAAAAAAACTGGAAAATTTGAAAACAAAGTTTTTTGAAAACTAAAAAAAATAGCGAAAACTTGAAATAAGTCTTGGAAAATTGGAGAAAAAAATAGCAAAAACTATAAATGTAGAATTTTTTTTTTACACTTTAATTTTATTTCAAAATGTTATTTTATTTTTTCTAATTTTCAAAACATTTTTTTCAAACTGTCATTTTTTTCAAATTTACAATGTCTTGTTTTCAAATTCAGTTTCAAATGATAAAAAAAAAAATCAGTTTCAACGTCTATTTTTCAAGTTTTCAATCTGTTTTTTTGTTCATTTTAAGCTGATCCTGATTTGACCCCATATACCCGCTGGTTCCGAGAGAGTCAAAATCCCATGAAAAAATAGACAGCTATTACTCTTGATACCTCAATTACTTTGATACCTTCTTCTTAGCATCTTCTTTCCAATCCATTTTTTAAAAGATATTTTCTCCATCACAAGTTATTCGAGTTATAAACCTATCAGTGAAAGCATGTGGTCCCGCTGGCCCCACCTCTAACACTTGATTGACAGTTTCTCTAGAGCCCACTTTCAGTGGAAGGGGTGTGGACTTCAAACAAGCTCACTCATGATTGGAGACTGCAGTTCCTTTAAAAACAGACTAAGACAAACTCAGACAAATCAGTCGATGGGTTTCAAAATGGCGGCCACGGTGACGGCTTTGGCCTAATTTCTTGAAGGCCTGAGTGAGCAATTTTTTATGGTGACGTCAACACCCTGTTTTGTCCAGTGGAATAATATATATCTATGGTTCTTGTAGAACTGCTATGCAGATGATTTGGTCTCCTACCAGAACTGACGTCCTAGAAGGAAGCACGTTCCTTCTGATGAAGAAACCATTGTCTGTATGTGAGAACTGGAGCGAGTAAGCTTGATGTCACCCATGGAAAACGGTTCTCTTCCAGTTCCAAGCAAATAACGTCAATTCAGTTGCTTTTGGACGCCACCATGTTGGAGCCAGATGCCATCAGTAACCAGTAATTCATCTGAGTCAGCCTGAGTCAATGTTTCTATGGCAACGACTCTCACCAATCAGGGGTGAGCTTGTTGGAAGTCCACACCCCAATCGCTTGGAAGGAGACTACACAAAATCTCTTAGGTGTGGGGGCCAGCAGGCTCCGCCTACTTTTATTGAGGCCTCTGATTGGTCAATTTATAACTTGAATACCTTTAAAGAAATATATAATCAAAAAGGAGGATCATCGAGAACATGTTAACAAAATGGTTATTCTAGAATAAATTAGTAATATATGTTAATTCCTCCGTAGAAGTCAATGGGATTTTGGCTTCCTGGAAACAGGAGGTACTTCTTGTCTGAAATGCCAGGGGGAGGAGTTACTCAGTCCAGTTCTCTATATACAGTCAATGGATGAAACACAGTTAAACGTCTTTAATATATTTTGGTAACTTAATTAACCCGAATATTTGGTATGTTTCCAAAATTCCGATCCATTAGATTTGTCCTTACCTTTTAAAATGACAAATTTAGTGAAATTCTGAGCTAAATCTGACTGAAAATCACATGTGAGACAGAACTATAACCAGTCGATGGTTTGCTATGTGTCCTGTAAATCAGGCTCATTAATATTTCAAACAAAAAACAGAGAAATGTGAAGTGTCACCATGTTAATCCATCCAAAACAGTTTCTGTTCCGATGTGGATTTGTTCACTTCATGTTTTTTCTAAACGACACTCCACCACTATTGTGTCTCTCTGTTGTAACTTTTGTTTCTTAAATGTTTCCGTTCAGATTTTACAGTCGATGGTAGTAGCAAACCTGCAGAAAGTTTCAAATATTGTCACGATCAACGTCATACCTGCACATTCCTGAAGCAGAGAAAAGCGGCGAAGTTTCGCCGCTTTTCTCTGCTTCAGAATGTGCAGGTATGACGTTGATCGTGCAAAGGGTTAAAAAGTTACAGTATGTCAAAAAGTGTTTGTTATTTAAGTGTAACATCAATATAATCCAGATTCAAATCCTGATTTCAGCCTGGAGAATGAAGCCGACTGAGTTGGAGATTCCTGGTCTCACCGATGGTCTGAAAGTTTTTGAGCGGGTAGGTGACGCAGAGGAAGTTCTGGCCGTTGTTCACGCCGCTGCTCGGATAGGAATACTCTCCCGCCTGTTGCTCCGGGGGGAAGTGGGGGGTGCTGTGGACCAGCCAGAATCCCTGGTTCTGATCCAGCAGAACAACACCTGCAGAGAAATTCAAAGAGTTGTTTCGCTTTTCATCAATTTCTACTATTTTGAAATCGATATTTTTTATCCCAACCACAAAAAGTTTACTTGTCGTGTTAGAAATTATTAATATTTTCATGCTAGGTGAGGCTTGCACAGTCTGGGATGCAACTGGGTGGAGCTTGGTGGGTCGACTTTTCACCTTAAACTGCAGAAGATTGCTTAAAAATGCTTTTATTTTTATCTTTTACCAGAAAAATTGAGACGTAATTTAATTCTACAGGATACTGGTCTCTAAATAGTCATAATTTGCATAAAAGTATGTTAAACTCTCATTTATTTAAAGATAAAAGACACTTTTCTTGAAGAATTTCCCCCCATTTTTTTAATTATTCTGCATTTTTTCTAGTCATTTGGGATCTTTAACCCATATTGATTTGTTAACATGACAAACTAATCGATCTATCTGGATTCAGAGAAAGTTATTTATTTTTCATCTATTTTAAATAATAATAGTTAAAATCAATTTTGGTAGTTTTATAAACAATCCTTTGTAATAAACATATTTTTTTGTGCAAAATATGGATTCTACCTTTTTCCTGATCGCAGTTTAACCTTTTATAATTGATCTAAAACAAATGTGTCGAAGTCAAGGCCCGGGGGCCGGATCCGGCCCTCTGGGTAATTCTATCCGGCCCTCCAGATCATTTTATTTTATTGTTATTAATGGCCCGATGTTATCTTGTGTTGATTTGTAACTTTTAGCGTTTTAACAAAATACATAGTTTATGGAGAGTAAAATATTGACAGTTATTTTAAGATTTAAGTTGGTTTATTTTGGAATAACATTCCTGCCTTTTTATTTTTCTTATGTTAAAAAGCTACAGTTTTAAAAATTGGCATTCTGATGGCTTTTTGGACTATATATATATATTTTTTTTTTGCTATTTTGAAGTTTAGCTAATGTTTCAGCTACATGCTAGCTGTTTGGCTAATTTAGTATTTTTCAGTTTTTTAGGCTATTTTGAAGTTAGCGATTTTTTCAGCTACTTGCTAGCTGTTTTTGTTAACCTAAGTTTTTTCTTTTTATGTTTTTGAGGTTAATTGGGCATTTAGCTAAAATTTTAGCTGATTATCAGCTTCAGTGTTTTCAGCTATTAATTTCAGCATTTTCAGCTATCAGCACTAGCTTCTTCAACAGCCAAATCACAGCATTCACACTAGCATTATCGCTAATATTAGCTAATATTTCAGCTAAATGCTAGCCGTTTAGGCTAATTTCGGGTTGTTGTTTTTTTTTTAATTTTTAAGCTAATTCAAATCTTAGCTAATATTTTAGCTGGCTATCAGCTTTAGCATTTTCAGCTATCAGCTTGAGCTTTTTCAGCCATCAACTTCAGCATTTTCAGCTGCATTTTCAGCTAATCGCTTCAGTGTTTTCAGCTATCAACTTCAGCATTTTTAGCAATTAAATCCAGTGTTTTCAGCTATTTCAGCATCTTCAGCTAGCAGCACTAGCATCTTCAGCAGCCAAATTACAGCATTCACACTAGCATTATCGCTAATATTAGCTAATATTTCAGCTAAATGCTAGCCGTTTTGGCCATTTTATGTTGTTTTTTTTTTTTTTTACGTTTTTTTAGGCTAATATGAATTTTAGCTAATATTTTAGCTGGCTATCAGCTTTAGCATTTTGAGCTATCAACTTCAGCGTTTTCAGCTGCATTTTCAGCTACTCGCTTCAGTGTTTTAAGCCATCGACTTCAGCGTTTATAGCTATCAGCTTCAGCATCTTCAGCTATCAGCACTAGCATCTTCAGCAGCCAAATTACAGCATTCACACTAGCATTATCACAGGTAATCCTATATATATAATGTTAAAAAGTTTTAAAACTTTTGTTTTAGAGTGTTCAATACGTCTTTATCCTGTTCGCGTCCTTAGGTGTGTTTTTGATTTTGGCCCCTTGTGTGATTGATTTTGACACTCCTGATCTAAAAGCAAATACTCTCAGAGCTGGATTCGTGTTGCTCTCTTCAGGTGCATGACCGCGCTCACCTTTGGTGTGACCTCCTGAGTTTCCGCTTCCGTCACTGAACTCCTCAATTGGGCTCTGGTCATTGTAAAGGATGTACGCCACTTCTGAGTTCTGAAAAGCACATTTTCTCATTAAACTGAACTCTAAATATTGATACAAAATGTAATTATTCACAATAAGATCACAATTCATGCTGATTCAAGCTGCAAAACTGCCATAAGCTCCAAAACCGAGTTCTCACTTCTCCATGTAACTGGGATCTGTCACCAAAGGCGTACATGCTTTTCAGCACATTTCTGAAAGGTCATATGACTGCAGTCGAAAAGCAGAAGTTCACAAAGACACATTGTTCATAGAAATCTGGAAAAACATCTGCTTTTTCTGAACAAAAAAGCACTTTTTCATTAACAAAAACAAGCAGCAGAAAGTCTTCAAAAAGTTCATCTTAGTTTATGAAATTGAAGACGTTTCGCCTCTCGAGGCGAAACGTCTTCAATTTCATACACTAAGATTAACTTTTTCAAAACTGGATAAAAGATAAATTGTCCCCAAAGGTTATTTAAGGTTTTTGTCACTTTAGGGAGTTCACAGTTTGAAAAGCAGAGTAACTTTGTGGTTCTGCTGAGTTCACGGCTGGATGCTGAATTCCCCGCAGAGACTAAAGCTCAGAGGAAGAACGAGCGCTCGGTTCTGGGATGTCACAGAGATGATATCATTCATGAACATCTGCTGCTGCCTAAAGACCTTCGGGACAATAATAACATCCATACTTAGTTCCCACTGTTTGAACAAACATGTTCAACAAACACAAAACTGAAAGATTTTCCATTTATTACGGCAAAAATGACCAAAAATAATAAAAAATGTGCATAGATTGCAATGGAAAAACTACCTGAAAATAGGTAAAAAAGCTGAATTTAAGCTAATGTTTAAAATTTTGCAAATAATTGAATCGTTCACCAACACAACTGCGGTGTTCCCTCGTTTGTCGTAGGAGATTTGTTCCTAAAATAGGTGAAACCACAAATTAGGATACTGTTTTAAGGCTGTAAAACTTCTCACTACATAGTTTATCGACTTTTCTCAGATAGAAAAGACAATTTTTACACTTTTTTCTTTTGTTTAAACTCGCAAAGTTCAAATATTTGTAGAAAAATAAATTAAGCTGGGATTTGAACCAGAGTCTTCTTACTGTAAGAGTGCCAACCACTACACCTCTGTGCAGACCGGGATGCCGACATACCAAAAGAAAAAAAATAATAAAACCCTGAGAACTGAAGATACGCCTGTAGCATGCTAACTGAAAAATCACACCACTGAGTGGGTGGGTGGGGTCTAAGTGCATAAACCCCGCCCCCTCCCAGGACAATTTCAGTTTAATAAAAAATTCAACCGACAAGATAAAAATACTTTTTGAACAAGAGAGCAAACATTTGTGTTTGCTTAAAATTTGACTATGAAGGGAAAAAGAAACATGTAAAAACCCACCTAGTGGCGAGTTAGTGAACTACATCCTTCTCAAAGTAGCTTCAATCTTGAAGTCAAAAGTGTCGATTATAATTTAGAAATAAAAAAATAAAAAAACATGAAAACTTATTAGATTTTAAAAGTAAATGTCTTCTTTCCCATTAATTGCTAACCTGAACTAAAGTAAGTTTCCTATCTAAAGGAGAGCAAACACACCTTTCCTTCTGTGTACAGCTGTCCCACCGTCCGGCCCAGAGCCCCCGTACTGTCGTTGACCGTCACTTTTCCCTGCATCCATCCTTCACTGCCTTTCTCCAGCAGGAGGTATTCCTCACCCCTTTGGGGAGCCGTTCTACGATGCTCTTTGGGCAGTTTGTAGACGTAGAACCTGGTTTGCAAATCAAAATATAGCTTTTATTTTTATGAAAAGTTTCTTTAACGTTTAGTCAAATGACATTCACCAGTCGACTGCATCTCCTCGGTCGTTGTAGCAGCTGATCGGTGATGCATCGCCCTCAGGTGGCAGAGAAAGAGACAGCAGCAGGAGCAGAAGCATCTGAAAGCAGGAAATGAGCTTATTATAAGGAGTAGAAGAAGAATGTTTGCAGGCTTTATATCCATTTATTTTATCTGAATGAGTAAAGTAGGGGAAGTATTTTGGGGACCAGATCTGCTGCAACAAAGTTTAAATTTATTTAAATCTAGCATGTCTGCCTGCTGATACTTTTATAAAAACTGCTTCAAAAATAGTCACTTCCTATATGTGGGATGACCTGCTGTGATCAAAATCCTGTGACTTTGTTTGCATCAACATGTTGGTTGTGTAGCGTTGGCATAACTGAGCTGCTTTCACCGGTAAAATGCTCAAAATGCCCTAAAATTACTGGAGCAGCTCACCTGAAATAGAACATGGGCTGCATTGAAAATAAACTGTTGTTTCCCTCAGGGACCACTAGGTGGCTTCTTGCACAAATGAGTCAGTTTTCAGTCACTTAATTAAAAAAACAATAATAATTGACAACATAAATGAGCAAAACAAGCTAAAATATTTGAATTTTGAGTTTTTTTCTGTCAATGAATTAGATACTGTTGAAAAGCCAATTTGTTTTTCTGTAAACGTAACCACATTTATGAGGAATGTGCACTTTTTGCCAAGTTATGTGGGTATGTTTGATCCAATGATAAAAATGACAACATTGTCTTTAAGTTTCACCTACTGACACACAAAAATAGAGACAGGAAAAAAAAACTAGGTGCAATTACATAAAATAAACCACAAAATCAGTGGAGGACACTGCAGCATGGCATTTAAAGTCAACAAGAACAATAATGTAAATACAACAAAATAAAAGTGTTAAATCTAAAGAGGATTTGTGAATAAAACTAATAAAAAAATCTTATTTTCAAGTATTGATTTAAAAAAGTGATGGATACAAACCAAATTAAAAATAATAATAAATTTGATCAAATGTTATTTTTCCCCCCAAAGAGATGATTTAGCTAAATACAACACAAAGAATGAAAAAATGGTAGAAATAAAAACAAACTATCTGTCACTGCTGAAAAACTCCCTCTAACTTTTTGCAGGAAATGTCGTTACGACAGAAAGTGTGAGTCAGCGGCACACCGATGCGTGACAAATATACCACTTGTGGAACAAACCGGGTCTACCTGTCTTCTGCTACGGGCTAAACAACTGAACAAAAATACGCACCTCTGAGAGAGCCTGTTTGTCGTCCTATAATTCCCCGGAATGGTTTTATTTTGCCCTCATAGTGAGACTTTACTGTAATCTTCGGTTCCGTCCTCCCCCCTCTTACATCCCTATTTTGGTTTGTTCCGTCAGCGCTGCTAAGAGACCGTGACGTCCCGAAAGCGCCAAAAGAAACTTCAAAGAAAGCGAGCAGGGTTTTAAAACAACAAGAAACTGGAACTTTAACACCGTTATTTTTAACTTTTATGATGCATTCAGTTTCAAAGGATTCATGATTTCGTCCAGACCCACGGGGAAGACTCAGAAATCAGGTGACTTTTGACGTCACGCCAGTGGGCGTACCCAAATACAATTCAAAAGAAAAAATATTAAGTTAAAAACTGAAACAAGTAAATAAATTCATTTAACATGTGTGTGTATATATATATATATATATATATATATATATG